>NW_017672507.1:0-8009 GCF_001879085.1 Nicotiana attenuata
GGCTTGCATTGCCACCTAGCTTATCAGCCGTGCATTCCAGTTTTTCATGTGTCTATGCGTTCGGAGGTATCACGGCGATCCTACCCATGTATTAGACTTCAGAACGGTCCAGTTGGACAAGGATCTGTCATATGAGGAGGAGCCGGTAGCTATTCTAGGCCGGCAGGTTTGACAGCTAAGGTCGAAGAGTTTTCCTTCTGTTCGTGTTCAGTGGAGAGGTCAGCCCCCTGTGGCCTCGACCTGGGAGTCCGAGTCTGACATGCGGAGCCGTTATCCACATCTATTTCCTGACTCAGGTACTTCTTTCTTTTGTCCGTTCGAGGACGAACGGTTGTTTTAGAGGTGGAGGATGTGACAACCCAAAGGGTCATCACCTGTTTTCTCATTCATTCTGTGCTTCCGAGGCCTTGAAAACCTCATTTTTACTTGCCTCGATTTGCGTGCGCAGTCCGGGCGCGTAGCCGGAAAGCTTTTATGTTGAAATATGTGAATTCTGTGAAAAATTTGAAGAATTTTGATATTAATATGTTTAAGGTTGACTTCGGTCAACATTTTTGGTAAACGGACCCGGACTCGAGATTGGACGGTCCCGGAAGGTCCGTAGAAAAATATGGGACTCGGGCATGTGCCCGGAGTCGAATTCCGAGGTCTAGAGCCCGAGAAATGAATTTTTCTGTGAAATTATTTTTCTGAAATTATTAAGGAAAATGGAAATGAAAATTTATTAAAAGACTGTGGTATCGGGCTCGTATTGGTTTCCGACGCCCGGCACAAGTCTTTATATATTGTTTAAGCGCTTTCTGTGAAGTTGGTCGAAATCGGACAACGTTTTGACGTGTTTCGGACCTAATTATCTAAAGTTGGAAGTTTATGAAAGTTTGAAATAGAAATGATGAGTTTGAGGCTTGATTCAATGATTTTGACGTTATTTTGGCGATTTGATCACTCGGTTAAGTTCGTAGGAATGTTATTGAGTTAGTGTGTGTGTTTGGTTAGGAGCCCCAAGGGCTCGGGAGTGATTCGGAGGTGGTTCGGGGTGTTTTTTGGCCTAGGAAGTGTTGCAGAATCCTCTGCAAGTCAGTGCCCAGTCATTTTCTTCTATGCGATTGCATAGGTGTGTCTGCGATCGGCGTAGAGTTATTTTGGAGTCGCCCAGTTTTGTTCTATGCGATCGCGTTATAGGCCATGCGATCGCATACCTCTGCAAACCCATTCTATGCGATCGCACACCCCCTTCTGCGATCGCAATTCACAAAAGGCCCAGCCCCACTTTGACCCTCTATGCGATCGCACCCATCATCCCGCGATCGCAGTGACCAGCCCACTTTACCCTATGCGATCGCATTCCCTTTCCCGCGATCGCAATAGGGCAATTCCGTCCAGTTAATTTAAAAGCTCAAAACAGAACCGGTGACGGGATTTCTTCATTCTTTTCACACGGGCTCTCCTCTTAAACCCTCCATAGAGGAAATTCAAGCTCTCCTTCCTCCATAACTCTTTGGGTAAGTAATTTAACATCTTTCCCTCATTATTTCTCATCTAATTACTAAATTCCTAGCCCTAAATCATGAAATCAAAGTAGAAATTAGGGTTTGGGGTAGAGTTAGGTTTTGAGAATTTGGGTGATTCAACTCAATTTGGGGTCGAATCTTAAAACAAATTATATATTTGCACTCGTGGGGTTATGGGTGATCGGGTTTTGGTCCGGAGCCTCGAGTTTGGGACCATGTGGGCCGGTGTCTAATTTTGGTAATTTTTGGAATAATGCCTAGAAATTTATATCTAGGCTATGAGAAATTGCCATTGAGTCTTTATTGATATTGTTGAATTAATTATGCCTAGATATCACTGTATTGGAGGTGGAATCACGAGGTAAAGCGATAGTTAGATTAAGTGGATTTCAAGGTTTGAGGAAGTGTTTGGTTTAACCCTAGTTGAGGGAATAGGAGTTGAGTCTTGTTGCTAATTGCTATGTGATTCGGTACGATGTATAGGCATGGTGACGAGTATCTATACATTGGTGTCTAGCATGACCGTGAGTCCTTATAATGTGATTATCATGATTTGGTTGTGAACTCCGTGTTTATTGGAGGATTTCTATATCTTGTGAATAACATGTGAACGGTAATAGGATCATTTGATTCCTGGAGCATTGCTCGAATTGTGATACGTAATATTGAAAGTATATCGAATGACTTGATTCTTTGGAGCGTTGGCTCAAAATAGTAAAGTGAATTATAAGATAAGGAAAGTAAGAAAGAGAAAGCGTTGTTGATTATTCCCTTGTCAGGACGTTTGGTTGCATTTGTTGAATTCTTTCCCTTGCCGAGATGTTTGTCAAATATTTGCTTATTTTGTGGCCCTTGATTGTGACTATTGTTTGGAGAGTCGGACTGTACAATGATATTGAGGATCGGGTTGCGCGCCGCAACAATGATATTGAGGATCGGGTTGCACGCCGCAACAGTAAAAGGTGAGGATCGGGTTGCGCGCCGCAACAATGATACATGATAAATGATATGGGTCGGGTTGCGCGCCGCAACAGTGGTATTTGTGGAGCGGGTTGCACGCCGCAACAATAGTAATTATGGAGCGGGTTGCACGCCGCAACAGTTATTGAGACTATGTGTTTACATTTGAGTATTGATTCCTTGTTCACTGTGAACCTAAGTTGCTTTAGTTGTTACTCTGGATTATTGTTATTATTGTAACTCCCCATAGCATGTTTCCCCTCCCATGTTGGTAATTGCTTTGTATTCGATTTCCGCCGTATATCTATAACTGCACAGGTTTATGTGATGTCCAGTCTAGCCTCGTCACTACTTCGCCGGTAGGCTAGACACTTACCAGCACATGGGGTCGGTTGTGCTGATGCTACACTTCTGTGCATTTTTGCACAGGTCCAGGTTTTTGAGGAACAGCAGCAGCAGTAGTTCGGAGCAGGCGATTTCAATATTCACGAGACTGAGGTAGCCTTGCAGGCATCCGCAGGCCCGGCGTCTCTTCTCATTGTTTTCTTTTAGACTGTTGCCTCTTGTTTCGAGACAGGACAGCTGTTATATTTCTTTCAGACCTTTGTATTTAGTTTATTCTTAGTGGTTCGTGAGTAATGTGACACCAAATCTTGGAGAGGTTGTTTTTGACTATTCCGCGTTTTAAATTCATCATTTTAAGACAGACTTCCGCTATTGTTCTTATTAGACTTTATGTTCTATATTGATGTTTATAAACTGTTAAAGATAATTGCTAGTGATGGAAAGGTAATTAAGTTGGCTTGCCTAGCTACCACGAGTAGGCGCATCACGAGGGAAATCCGGGTCGTGAACAATGAGGACTAGTTCTAGAGTAAAAAATGAACTAGTGAATGTACATATTCATACTTGGTTAAATAAAGATTGTATTGTTTGACCCAAAAAAAATAGAAACTAATAATATTAAAATTATGTAAGTGTTATAAAATATAAAATAATAGTCACAAGAGAGATCTCCCCTTCCGAGTTATATTAAATTCCAATTTTGAGATTTATTGTATAATTTATTTTTTTTTTGGTTAATGTATAATTTAATTTATGATAACTAATAAGTTATTGACATAGTAATGTACCATTATTATAACACACGCATATATATATAATATATATATATTATATATATATATATATATATATATATATATATATAATATTATATAATTTGCTATAGAATGGTAAGTGGTACAAGATTATAGTTGTTAAATGGTTATTTATTCATTAATTAGATATAATTTTATTATTTCAATTATAAATGGAACTTATAACTAACACTTATTTAATGAAATATATCATATGATTAGTTTTCCAATTAACGTAGATATTAACCATATTAAATTCGATATTTTCAGTGTATCTAGATATATCAAAATTATACATAAATTCATATGAATAATAATCTTAGTGATAAATAACTAGATATTTTGTTCTATCTATGTAATTGTTAAGCTAACTATTTTTAAATAATTTGAAGCAAAAATATTTATTTTGCTACACGATTTTGTTTTAAATAATTTTATGTGTCTAAAAGATTAACATTGATATAGTAAGTTTTAACTTATGGCAAAAAATAATGATTATCTGCGAAATTTTATCTCAAAAATAAATTCATGACTATAATCTTGTCATGACAAATAATTGTAGCTGTTAAATCAACTGTTGCCACAGTATTTTAGTAGTTGAAGCAAACAATATTTATTTAGCTACAATATTTGCTTTAAATTACTTGTAATAGCTAAAAAGTTACTATAGCTACAGTAAATTTTAACTCGTAGTAAAAACAAATATTAGCTACAAAATTTTATTGTAGCAATAACTCCATGGCTACATCATTTAACTATTGCCACAATGTTTTATAACTTGAAGCAAAAACACTTATTTAGCTACAACATTTTGCTTCAAATAGTTTGTTGTAGCTAAAAGATTACTATTGCTACGGTGACTTTTATCATGTGGCAAAAAGTTATGATTAGCTACGAAAAATTATTGTAGCAATAAATTTGTAGCTATTTATGTAATTATTGTCACAGTTGTTAGCAATTGTAGCAAAAATGAGTAATTAGCTTTGCCAATTTGATTTTTGTGGCTAAGAAATTTTATAAATTTGTAAATAGCCATGGAACTCGAATATTTGTGGCTATTGTTAAGTACTAGCTACAATTTTTAAATCTGTAACTAAGATTTTGTAGCTATATACGCATAATGTTGTAGTGTTTGGTCGATTTTTTTTGACGGTTTTTCTCGAATTTCTAGTAGTGTAATTTCCCAAATAACCAATTGCCCAGGCAAATCCCCAAGAAAATATCCCCAGCTAAAATCGCATGTATTAGGGATTTTCCTTCAGATTAACATATGATTTGTTCCTCATTTTCTTTGTTTGTTTACCTGCGAATTTTCTCATGAAAATATACTTGCCGATTTATTTCTCTACTAATATATATTAAAGTTACTGACAAATTTATTAACGCTACTAATATATTTTGAAAACTAACGTTAAGAAAAAATTAAATATATAAATATATTATAAAAATAATAAATAAAACAACATTAAGTTATTTTATTTATAAATAAAATACATAGTTAAAAATATATTATATAGTATATAATATAGGAGGTATTACATAAATATGAAGGTTTATATAATACCAAGGGCATAATAGACTTTTCAAGTACAAATGTGACTTTTATGATAACTAGAGCAAAGTAAAATGATTTTTGTGTAACAAAAGAAAGAAAAATGATTTTTGTGTAATGAACACAAAGTTGAATGATTTTTATGTAACAAAAAAAAGAAAATTGACTTTTGGATAACAAACACAAAAGTTCAATGACCATGAATAAACTTAACTCTCTTTAAATACATTGTAATCTATGGATATCTTTTAAACAACATGTTTAAAAGTGGCTAACGGGTGTCTTTTCCACTCCATAGTCCATATGTACCGATAATCTATTGAGATTTGAGACCACTGTAAGGAATATTCTATTAATACCTAAAATACCAAATCACACTTGCCTATAAATATAGACCTCATACTTCTTGTAGGTACATACATCTCTATCACATTATCACAATCCTAAGCATATCTCAGAGAAATTTTTTATATAGCATTAATGTCTATTAATATTGGAGATAAAGCTAGAGAAGTACTTGCTGCTCAGGCACACATATGGAACCATACATTCAGTTACATCAACTCCATGTCACTCAAATGTGCAATTCAACTTGGAATTCCAGATATCATCCATAGTCATGGCCGAGCCATGACCCTCTCAGAATTGGTGAATGCCCTCCCAATCTTTGAATATGCCGAGAAGGAATCCGGGTTTAACTGTCTATTTAATGAAGCGATGGCTAGTGATGCCCCATTGATTATAAGTATAATGATTGAACATTGTAAGGAAGTTTTTGAAGGATTGAAATCAATTGTGGACGTAGGAGGCGGCACTGGAACCACGGCTAAAGCTATTGCGGACGCATTTCCAAAAGTAAATTGCATTGTGTTAGATTTGCCACATGTAATTGGAGGATTTGAAGGGAGAAAGAACCTAAGCTATGTGGGAGGAGATATGTTTAAGTCCATTCCTTTTGCCGATGCATTTTTACGATCTCGCCCAACTATGCCTTATAAAAGGACACGCGGACGTTGCTAATATAACCTGAGTATTTAAGCCCGGAGTCGAATTCACAGAGAATTAACCTATCAATTACTTTTGTTGGATTTACTAAATTCTTTATAATCAACTTCCCCGAACGTTGTAAATAATAGTTGATGGTATTTCTAATAACTAAGATTGAAAGTAAATAAACAGTTGTAAACTAAATATGCTTGGGTTATAAACAATAATGAGAGTGTTCTAAGGTAGTGATTTCCCCTATTGATGGAATCCCTTCCGGTTATGTTTCATATAGATTCACCAAAACATCTCTATCAATCATGAGCACTCTTTATTAGAGCTCACTTTAGATTGCACCCAAGGCTTCGTTATCCCTAATCTCGCCTTTAAACCCGCAGTTATAGATCCCTCTTATACTTTGGGAGTGGTGTTGCTCAACAATTACCTAAATATGCACTCTCTTCCGAGTTATGCACACTAAATAGGCACAGCTAATTGAGGATCCTGTCAATTAACTACAACAAACACGTAGTTGAACAAATAGAGATTAACTGGTAAACTATATTAACATAATCAAGAAGTTCATCCTTCAATAGGTTCCATCAAAACCTTAGACTAAAGTATTTAGCTACTCATAACAACGTAAGGATAAACTACGAAAATATTCATAATCGAAAATAGCAAGAAAAAGAAGAGATAAAGAACTATGATGTTTTTGGGTGATCTCTCACACTTGTGTATCTTGCAAAAGTATTCTCCAAAACAAGTCTGCCCTAATGTGGCCGAATTTCTACATCTTATAAGGGTTTTACACCAAGTTTTTCCGACTTGACACTTTGGTCCCTGAAGTTTCTGCGTCCTGCCGCGGTCCCACCGCGGTTGCGCCAGGACCGCGGCCAGAATGGTCCTCTGAATCTGCAGCAATGTTCTGCCGCGGTCCTACCGCGGTTACGCCCGGACAGCGGCATGCCAGCTTCAATTCTGGTTTTGTCCCTTCGCTTGGTGCACTTTGTGGGTATTGTATGGTTGGCCTCCTTTTCTTCGTAATTGATCCCAAAAGTACTCCACAAACTTCTTTTATTGGATATAGCCTGCAAAGCATGAAAAAGCACTAATCAGAGCATTTGGTTATTATTTTTTACCATAAAGCTATGCAAAAATGTGGTTCTTTAGGGCCTAATTATAGTCTAATTCACCTATTATCAACACCCCACACTTAAATCTTTGCTCGTCCTCGAGCAAGTTGAACCACACTTCTAGGCCTAATCGTTTGATGCATTACCCCGTTTATGTCACACCCGCCATTATGAAGGAACAACCTAAGCAGTGCAACAGCCACACCTCAAATGAAGACTCTAATGCCATGCCACACTCATGATTACTCTATGTACTCTACACAGAAGTGAAGACTTGCTTTTTCTTCTTGAGTTAAATGCCCTCACATCACATTTTCTAGAGAAGTTCCATTAGGAGTTTTTAGGACCCTCCTGGATAATGGGGTGTAGCTTTAAAGTTCGTTTCAGATAACAAGATATAGTGGGAGTCGTACCTTCAGTAGATATAACTTAGGTTAAAACTATCTTTTAACTATAAGTTGTCAGGACCCACCTGGGTAATGGGGAGTAGTTTAAGACCTTTTAGACAACAAATGTAGTGAGGGTAATACCTCTAGAGGATATAACTTAGGTTCATAATTATTAGAAGGACTTAGCTTTCAAATTCTTATAATAGTTGGTAGACTAATTCAGTTTAACACTTACCCATGTACCCAGCTACCAAACTGGGGCAGAAAGTTTTCTTTGTTTCTGTTTATTTTGTCGCAGTCAGGAGCCCACCTGGAGAACAAGGGAATACTTTTCAAGT
>NW_017672507.1:10389-20358 GCF_001879085.1 Nicotiana attenuata
GGCCGATGATGGAGCGGCTATGTCCGCTGATGCTTTGTGGAGGCTGGACAGGTTCACCAAGCTTTTCACTGCTACATTAAGCGGAGCTTCTTCTGAGGACCCCCAGGATTTCTTATACAGCTGCCACGAGGTTCTTCGAAACATGGGCATTGTGGAGTCCAATGGAGTTGATTTTGCGGCTTTTCGTCTATCCGGATCCGCCAAGACTTGGTGGAGGGATTACTGTTTAGCCAGACCAGCAGGGTCGCCGCCTTTGACTTGAGATCAGTTTTCAGAGTTGTTCCTGGAGAAGTTTCTCCCCGTTACTCAGAGGGATGCTTATCGGAGGTAGTTCGAGCGCCTCCAGCAGGGGTCTATGACAGTCACTCAGTATGAGACCCGGTTTATCGATCTAGCTCGCCATGCCCTCGTCATACTTCCCACTGCCTCTGTTCTCCTAGCGGGCTCCTCATTGCTAAAACTTGAAATAAATGCCTCTGTTCTCCAGGCGGGCTCCTGATTGCTAAAACTTGAAATAAATGCCTCTGTTCTCCAGGCGGGCTCCTGATTGCTAAAACTTGAAATAGATGCCTCTATTCTCCAGGCGGGCTCCTGATTGCTAAAACATGAAATAAATGCCTCTGTTCTCCAAGCGGGCTCCTGATTGCTAAAACTTGAAATAAATGCCTCTGTTCTCCAGGCGGGCTCCTGATTGCTAAAACTTGAAATAAATGCCCCTGTTCTCCAGGCGGGCTCCTGATTGCTGAAACTTAAACTAAATGCCTCTGTTCCCCAGGCGGGCTCCTGATTGCTAAAACTTGAAATAAATGCCTCTGTTCTCCAGGCGGCTCCTGATTGCTAAAACTTGAAATAAATGCCTCTGTTCTCCAGGCGGCTCCTGATTGCTAAAACTTGAAATAAATGCCTCTGTTCTCCAGGCGGGCTCCTGATTGCTAAAACTTGAAATAAATGCCTCTGTTCTCCAGGCGGGCTCCTGATTGCTAAAACTTGAAATAAATGCCTCTGTTCTCCAGGCGGGCTCCTTATTGCTAAAACTTGAAATAAATGCCTCTGTTGTCCAGGCGGGCTCCTGATTGCTAAAACTTGAAATAAATGCCTCTGTTCTTCAGGCGGGCTCCTGATTGCTAAATCTGAAATAAATGCTTCTGTTCTCCAGGCGGGCTCCTGATTGCTAAAACTTGAAATAAATGCCTCTGTTCTCCAGGCGGGCTCCTGATTGTTAAAACTTGAAATAAATGCCTCTATTCTCCAGGCGTGCTCCTTATTGCTAAAACTTGAAATATATGCCTCTGTTCTCCAGGCGGGCTCCTGATTGCTAAAACTTGAAATAAATGCCTCTGTTTTCCAGGCGGATTCCTGATTGCTAAACTTGAAATGTATTCCCTTGTTCTCCAGGTGGGCGCCTGATTTCAACAAAGATAGACAAAACAAAGAAAATTTCCTGCCCCAGTTTGGTAGCTGGGCACATATGTGAGTGTTAAACTGAATCGTATTGCCAAATGTTACTAAGAATTTGAAAGCTAGGTCCTATTATCCAGGTAGGTCCTGACAACTCTTAACAAAACAACAATTTTACATCTAAGCTATATCTTTTAAAGGTATGACTTCCACTATATCTTGTTATCTAAGCAGACCTTGAACTACGTCCCATTATCCAGGAGGGTCCTGAAAACTTCTAATTGAATCCTATCTTAAGCATGCAAACTTGGAAACCAACTTATATTCCTTTGGGGTACATTTATGCTAAATTATGCTACTCATGATTGTTTTGAGATTTAAACTAAGTCCCATTTTCCAGGAGGGTCCTGAGAGTTTATGGTCAAACCTGTTTTGGTGCTTGCTTTATCCTCGGATCGAAAATCCGGTCAAAATATTACCTGCTTCGAATGACCCCAAATCCACACCCTAGGCTCCTCGCCTCCTCCTCATTCCATATCTAGCTTTGGTTTTTCCTCGAACCACAACCGAACGGCTCGAATGGTGATTTGAAAATCTGACTCAAAACCCTAAGTCTTCCAAAAGGTCCCAAAATCATACACCAAGCCTTCCTAAACCTCCTCGCTCTGAAGTTCAAGTTGGAATCCATCGAATCCAAGCGCAAGCCCACAAATCTTGAATATAGGGTTTGAAGAACTTTAGTCCATGTAGGCGTTCAAGCTGGTCTAAATTAGTGAGTTTTATTCTCGATTTTCATTATTTCTTTGTTTTCATGAATGCTTAATTATGTTCTTGGTGATAGTTAATACGACTTTAGTTTCTGTGCTGTTTTGTTTTTTTTAGTTTAATCATGATCTGATTTTTTTTTTCTTTTCTTCTGTTTAATTCTGTTAGTGTAAACGTTTAAATGTTAGTTCAATTAGTTCAAGTAATTAATTGTTAGTTAGTTTTGATTCAATTTTGGTATGTCTGCTCTTCTTCTGATAATAATAATTTGTTCGTTTGAATTCTTCAAGATTGGGGTTAATTAGTTTTTTTTTTTATGGTTTGTTTCGTGTTTTGAATCCGTATTTGTTCAGTAAATGTGCAGAAGTTAATTTTTTTTCAGTAGCTATTCTAATTGGTCTAAGTAATCGATTTAAGTCCTGTTAATGCATGATTGTGATTAAGTAATTGTTCCTAGTTTGTTTTCAAGTAAGTGTTAGGTTTAGTTTAGGGTGATTGGATATAGCTGAATAAATTCAACCCTTTGATTAGCTATAGTTGACTTTAACTAGAGTAAAAGAGGGCGATGTCTAGTTTGGTATAGGGATAGTAATTTCAGGGGTATTCAGGGATATTTTAGGTATTTAGTGATGGGTTAGAATGCTGTAGGTTGAAATAGAACTTCCTAGAAGCTTCTAGATGGGGTTCAAACGGAAAATTGCAGAAAGCTAGGATATTAACTTGAGCAACAAGTTAGGAAATCAAGGGCTAAAGTGTTAAAAATGAAATCTGGAAGTTGCAGCTGATTTTTGCTATAAAAGGGCAGTCCTCTTTGCTTCATGGACAAGTTTTGGAACCCCAAAAAATTCCCCCAAAACCCTCTCTGCAGATCTGAGTCCAAATTTGAATTTCAAAACAATAGAAGTTCAAGTTCCTTTAGATCCTAGATCAAAAACTCCAGAAAACTAAAAAAAAACGGTTTCATTGAAGAGCTTTTGAGATCAAGCTCAAATTTCAGCTTTAGATCTTAATTTCTGCAAAAATCCAAAAACAAACTCAAATACAATAGAAAAATCCAAAAAAAGCTGTTACATTGCATTTCTTCTAGTTGCTGAAACTTTCAGAAGTGTTTTGGGTGCATTTCCGAGTCAATTTGGTGTTATTCAAGCTGTTTTGATTGAGTTTTGTGTCTGTTTGGTGTGAAAGCCTTTCCTGGTTTGAATCTGACATTACTCCTGGGTCACAAGCTGCTGATTATTGTTACTGCTGCTGATACTTCTTCCTTCTGTTGTGATTTAAATACCAGGTACACTTTCATTGCCCCTAATGATCTGGAAGTTTGACTCACGTGTATGAAAAACCTGTGGAATCAATGATGAAGAATTGCTCATTGTTCACCTGAGTTTACTTAGAATTGTTGTTAACTATTAATATTTAGCTTAGTTATTCATGTTTAGTTGTAATTAGACCAACTGTTTGGACTGGTTTGATCTATATGTGGGACTGTACTGGACTGAAAACTGATTTTGTATTAGCTGGACTGTTAATTCTTGGGTCTCAGATGCATGAGAGCTTTTTGAGTTGAATACTAGTTATAAATAGTCTCATGTTAGGTTAATGGAATAGTTTGAGTTAGTTTTCGCTGATTTCCTATCAATTGTTTCATAAATCTGTTTGAAAAGTAAATCAACCATGAGATAAACCTTTGGTAGTTGTTTTCACTATAATCTGTAATCAAATAAGATTGTTTTAGGGTCTGTCTTCGACTGTATTGAACTTCCACGGAGTAAAATGAGGCTGTGTTTTGAGTGCTTCGTTCCATGTCTATTCTGATAATTGAAAATTAAAGGAGAAAGCCTGACTTTACAAATAAAGGTTCCTGCACGTTTTAGTTTAAGTCTAGGATCACAAAATTAACACATTAATCTAACAGGTGGCCTGGATGATCAGTTTTAGATCGGTGTATTCTGGAACTACTTTGTTAGTAATATGATTTCAACACTGCCTTGCCTTAAAATCAGAAAGTCTAATTAATGATGGGCAATTTGTAAGCAATCCCATGGCCTGCCCGGCTTCAGGGATTCGATCCCTCGATCTCTCCTGTGCAGCCTGGTCTGCCTTGTCCGATTTGGGCTGGTCTCAGGCCCAATATCTGTGTTTATTGGGAATCCCTGTCCGGCGTGCATGCATCATATGGCTTGGGCTCATTGGGCCCAAGACTGAAATGGCAATTGGTTTGTTAGTATTTAAATGGCAGGCTGTGGGCTTTAAGTTAGGTAGCGGGTTCAAATTAAAGGGTTCTTCCTTTTGTTTGGATCCGGACTTGAACTTGAAGCCCGAATTCTATAATACTAATTAATTAGGTCTTTGTTAGAGACATATTAAATAGAAAATCGTAGTTACTTTAGGATTGGCCTTTAAATAAAAAGTGAGACGAGCCTCGCCAAACAAAAATGCATAAATTGCGGGGCCCTCATTAAATGCTTTATTAAAAATATTTTAGAAATTCGGGACGTGCCATTTAGCGAATTTTCATGGCCTCCCGCAAAGTTAACAAGACGCTAGCCACTTTAGGCGCGCTTTTAATAATTTTACTTTCCTAAATGCGGGTGTGCATTTCATGCAACCCAAATCCAAATCCCAAAACGTTGAATAAGAATGTGTCGAGGATCCGGGTGCATTTCATGTGACGTGATCCAAAAACACGTTTTTAAACGACGTTCACTTTCTTAAAAATTAACTAAAAAGCGGTAAATAATCTTAAACTTGCACTATAGGTTGGAGCATATATAAAAATTAGATTTTAGCCATTTATGATGATTTAAGCGACCGTGCTAGAACCACGGGATCCGGGGGTGCCTAACACCTTCCCTCGGGTCAACAGAATTCCTTATTCAGAATTTCTGGTTCGCAGACTCCAATTGAGAAGTCGAAATTTTCCTCGATTTGGGATTCAAGTTAAACCGGTGACTTGGGACACCAAAAGCCAATCATATCCCAAGTGGCGACTCTAAAAACAAATAAATAATCTCATTTCGAATAATGTCACTTTAAATGGAAAAACTCCCTTATACATTATCCTTCGGGGTAGGTGTGTAAAAAGGAGGTGTGACAAAGGTACAACATTATTATGTATTTTAAACAGAGATCATGTGATTATCAATTTATTTTTGGTTATAAGAACTTATCATCGTATTGCATATCTTCAAAAGAGTTATGAACAAAATAACATAATTATAGTTTTCTCCATGTTATTTAAAACTATATAATATGAACTATACATAATATATTTCTATATTAAATGATACATAGTATTCAAATTGTTAAGTTTTTTATTGTAGAATACTGAAGCAATTTATTTTTTTAGCATTCTATTATCGCTTATTCATTTTTTTCTCTAGGAGCTATCGGACCAAACCCTTTTATTCCCAAAATTTTAGACTACCAAAAGATTCAATCTTTAAATTTGTGTTATTTGACTAATATTTATAGAGTCATGATAAAGTATATGCATGTATGTATCTCTCTCTCTCTCTCTCTATATATATATATATATATATATATATATATATTTTCAACTTTAGTATTAAGTCATATAAATTAAATAATAGCAGTTTTATAAGATATTTACGAGAAATCAGTGTTACTTCATCCTGATCATATCTGATGCATGTTTATTGTGTGAATGTTTATATAGTTTTTTAAAAATTTACCCTTATTGATATGAGGTACATGCCCAAACATGCCTCTTAAATTCAATTTACTAAATTATTTCCTTTAAAAATAGATTTTTCTCATGACAAAGTCATCTAAGTGATAAACTTGAACATATATCAAGGACATCATTTGTGAATTAAGTAAAATAATATTTAATTAGTTAAACTCAAGTATGTGCTACTAAAATATTACCAATAAATAATTAGCTCTATTCTATTTTATAACATGGAAAAAATATCTTAAAATGTGTATGCAAATAAAAATAAGTATTTTAAACACTGTTATAATTATTTATATGAATACACATTAAATAGCTATAGCATTATTTTATAATGTTTTGTGACAGTCATTTTATTTCTTTCTACAAAAAATTTAGTTGTTTACCAATTAAGTTCTTCGTATGATAACTACACCAAATAATATGGAGTCTCTTTCCGTTTTTCAAATTTTTTTCATTTGAGTTCCTATAAAAATGATAAATTTCATATTAGATAGAGTACTTTTGATTAAATAGAACTCATTTTTGAAGGCCATGAAGATAGTATTGCTGCATAATATATGAATACAATTCAACATATTATTTTACTATGTCTCAACTATAAAAATAGATGTACAACTCATATATTGGAGTTATGATAAGGCGTTAGTATATTTTGTTATGACATAATTCTTTCAATTGTAGGCAGGTTTAGGTAGATCAATATTCATCATTTTGAAGAGTTTATGCCTTTAAATATTTTGTCATACATTTACATGGTCTAATAATAGTTGCATGATTTTTAAAATTTTATACTCACGCACGTGCGCGTATCTTAAAACTAGTATTAAAAATAATAATAAGTACACTATATTCGTAATTAGATGATAATAGAAAAATAAAAAATAAAATGTCAAGTAAACTCCATTCAGAATTTAGACCATAAGTAATATTTCCTAACAACATGACATATAATCCATAACTTAAAGTATATAGCATAAAAGTTTTCTAACAACGTGACATATAATCCATAATGAAATACTCATATCCAATAAAATCCTTAACGGTTATGCCATAAAATAATAACACTTTGCACACTTGACAACAACCAATATGTTTATCATGCTCGTCCACCTTTTTTTGCTGAGAAGAAGTTCAAAAGAACAAGCATGAAGTTTGTAATAGTATAAGAACTATCTCTACTGATGTTTGCACCTACCTAGCAAGTATGAGCAATAGTAATGCCCTTAAGACTATGTCTTACTTCTGTAATTTATTGTAAGTAATATAAATATCGTGCTTTTATGTTCAAAAAAAGTAAACAACCAATATCATAAAGCTAATTGGAGATAAAATAATTAGAATTGGAATTACAAATCAAAGTAGAAGAAATAATGAGACAAAAGTAAAACAAAACCTATACCTGAAGAGTATGGAAGCGGCAGAAGGAATAAAAAAGTTTTTCACGTATCTAGGTTATTAGACTTCACCTATATATGTTATATTTGGGATGCTGACTTCACGTAGAATTCTATTATAGAATGATAGAATTATATGAGAAAGAGACTTTGCTATTATTTAAAATAAAAAAAAGTAAGGGTAAAATAGAATTATAAAGTAATAAGTTAGGGCATAATTAGAAAGAAAAATAGGAAACAATCCCACCACACCAAATCGATTGTTTCAAAAAGTGGGATTTTTTATTGTTCCGAAACAATGAATTTAACAATACAATACAACTAATTTTAACTAAATAATCAAAACAAATATTATTCTGAAAAAACAATACAATACGATACAATGGGTAACAACCCCCCAAACAAGCTGTTAGTTCGCTTGCTGCCACACGGACCGATGTACTCTTAACTCTTGTCGCTAAACCCGAGAGAGGCTATTGGAAGGCTGTGGCCGCCTTGAATGTCATGAAAAAATTATAATTTGTATTTGAAGTTATTGGCTCATGATACTCGGTGAAGAAAGGACCTAGAACAGAAAAGATGGCCAATAGGAAATTAAAAGCAATTCTTATTTCTTATTTCTTCTTTCTCGAAAATGTGATGTGAGGGGTAGCAACAAAAAGAATATAAGTACGAAATAATCTAAAATCGATCCATAACACCATACATAGACAAGGAGCATCTAAACTAGACATTGATTTGATTATTCAACGGTGAAAGGAATCCTTTAATCGGTGACAATGTGTATAGATTCTGTTAATTTTAATATTACTCATTGTTTAAAGCAACTACCATTCCATTTGTGTAAAGAAACAACTGTAACAAACCAAACCAAAGAATATTAATACTTCTTTGTTTTAATAAGTTTCATTCGAGTCAATTAGAGCTACATATGTTGTCCAAATTGGTCCAAAACTTTTAGATAGGACAAACTTCGATTATATACCGTCGATTGACACGGGCCAAGCAGGGGCGTATGTAGTAGAGAAACTTTCAGAAACTACTATGTTTTAATGGTTATTAGCTTGTCACGACCCATTTCCACAATAGGTCATGAGGGCGCCTGACACCCTTGTCAGCCAAGCCATTGCGGAAACATTACTAAAATTCTTATGTTGCTTCTTAATTAGAAAGAAGTGAAATAAACACTTAACTCGGAATTTAAAACAGAAGAGCGAAATACTGTAAGTAATATAATTACACAACCCCAAAATAATCGTCTACCAAAGTGTGCGCCAAAACCTGGTGTCACAAGCTACGGGCAACTAGTAGAATATACATCTAAAAGAATATCATACTATCCTACTGTCTGAGTCCAAATAGACAGGAAATAGAAATACAAAGAAAGACTTCTTCGGCTGCGGGTCGACATGGAGGGAAAGCAGCTCACCGTAGAAGTCCCAAGTCCGCTCACGGATACGCACCGGAATGATAACCAGATTCACCTGCCTCAGATCCTGTACATTTAAGTACAAAAGTGTAGTATGAGTACATAAACAATATGTAACCAATAAGTATCCCGTCTAATCTCGAAGAAGTACAGACGAGAGGTCGACTTGATACTTACTAGGGTCAATTAATATGCGAAGAGTTTATAATAAGCATGGATATCTCAAGCTATTTACATTTAATAATCATGGAGTAACAGTTCTTTCCCAAACACTAACAAGAATGCTTGTCTATAGTCTAAGCAAATATGTATCTCAGCCCTTGAAGGATTTCTAAGCAAAACATATGCAAATAATCACCGTGGAACGTACGACCCGATCCAACATAAAATAAACTGTGCACTGTCGAGGGTCGAACGGCTCGAACCATAGATGCATCTATTACCCCGCTCGCGAATCACCCGTGCGACGCGGTCAAATAGAAAATACGCTCATTAACAAGCAACATTAACAATTAACATGTATACGAGGAGTAGCATACACAGAAATACCAAGTATTCTCCTTTAAAGGACCAAACAGGATAAGGGTCATTCTCTAGTCTCATTCTTCTTACTCAAAATAGTTCATATAAATCCGAATTTATCAACACGTACTAGAATGTCACGTAGAGCATGCTTATGGGTCCTAGACTACCCGAACTTAACATAATAGTCACTACGTACGGACTCTCGTCACCTAATGCGTACGTAGCCCCCGAATATAATGACAATTAATTCAATTATTATACCTATGGGGACAATTCCCTCTTACGAGGTTAGAAAGGAGACTCACCTCGCTCCGAAGCGCACTTCCGATATCAAAACAAGTCCAAGCTCTCAATTTGGAACGAACGATCGCAAACTAGTTAAAGTAAGTAAGAGCTAGTCAATAAAGTTTACAAGGTCGAATTCTAGCTATTTAAGTAATTTCCCAACCCTTTTCACAAGTTTCCTAAATTCCGACCCCGGGCCCACGTGCCCGGATTCCGAGATTTTTCGAAGGAAGTTGTTCTCTACAACTTAAGGATCAATAATATATCATTTCTAGTTCATTACATAGCAATTTACATGCTTAAATCTTAGTTTTATTAAAACCCTAGGTCTAGCTCTAACCCTTGATTTTTACTTAGTTCTTAGTGTTTAATCTACCTAATGTTCATGTAATTAAACTAAGAATGGAGGGAGATTACTTACCTTTCAATACTATGTTGAAATCCTCTCTTTGGAAGCACCCAAATCGCCCAAGTGT
>NW_017672507.1:22132-118206 GCF_001879085.1 Nicotiana attenuata
CTTTTCTTTCATCCCCTGCCACCAGAATGCTGCCTCAAATCACGATACATCTTCGTAACTCCCGGGTGGATAGAATACCGCGAACTGTGTGCCTCCTCCAGGATCCTCTTCCTCAGACCATCAACATTAGGAACACATAGACGGACCTGGAGTCGCAGAACGCCATCCTCGCCAATAGAAACCTCCTTGGCACTTCCCTGAAGCACCGTCTCTTTGAGAACCGCCAAATGTGTATCATCGAACTGTCGGGCCTTAATCTCCCCCAATAATGAGGATTGAGCAACCACACATGCTAGAACTCGGCTGGACTCTGAAATGTCCAACCTCACAAGCCTGTTAGCTAAGGACTGGATGTCCAGAGCTAGGGGCCTCTCCTCTGCTGGAATAAATGCCAAGCTACCCATACTCTTCGCCTTTCTGCTCAAGGCATCCGTGACCACATTCGCCTTGCCCGGATAATAAAGAATGGTAATGTCATAATCCTTTAGCAACTCAAGCCACCTGCGCTGTCTCAAATTAAGATCCCTCTGCTTGAACAAATGCTGTAAGCTGCGGTGATCGGTGTAAACCTCACAAGGCACCCCATACAAATAGTGCCTCCATATCTTAAGAGCATGAACAATCGCTGCCAACTCCAGATCGTGCATAGGGTAATTCTTCTCATGAATCTTCAGCTGAGGCGAAGCATATGCAATAACTCGCCCCTCCTGCATCAACACACATCCCAAACCAACGCGTGAAGTGTCACAATATACCGTATACATCCCTGCACCGGAAGGCAACACAAGAACTGGTGCCGTAGTTAGAGCTGTCTTGAGCTTCTGAAAGCTCTCCTCACAATCATCGGACCAATAGAATGGGGCACCCTTCTGGGTCAATCTAGTCAGGGGGGATGCAATAGATGAAAAGCCCTGCACAAATCACCGGTAATAGCCGGCTAACCCCAGGAAACTCTTGATCTCGGTCACTGAAGTGGGACGCGGCCAACTCTGAACTGCCTCAATCTTTTTGGGATCCACCTTAATACCCTCTCCTGACACAACATGCCCCAAGAATGCCACTGACTCAAGCCAAAACTCACGCTTGGAGAACTTAGCATATAGCTTCTGTTCTCGCAAGGTCTGAAGCACTACCCTCAAATGCTGCTCGTGCTCCCCCAAGCTACGTGAGTATATCAAGATGTCGTCAATGAAGACGATAACAAAGGAATCAATATAAGGCCTGAATATCCGGTTCATCAGATCCATAGATGCCGTTGGGGCATTAGTCAAGCCGAAGGACATCACCAGAAACTCATAGTGGCCATATCTAGTCCTGAATGTAGTCTTCGGAACATCCGAGTCCCGAATCTTCAGCTGATGATACCCTGACCTCAGGTCAATCTTAGAGAACACTCTAGCTCCCTGCAACTGGTCGAACAAATAATCAATACGAGGCAACGGGTACTTGTTCTTGATGGTGACCTTGTTCAACTGGCGGTAATCAATGCACATCCGCATGGTCCCATCCTTCTTCTTCACAAATAGCACTGGTGTGCCCCAAGGTGATACACTAGTCCTGAAAAACCCCTTTGCTAACAACTCCTCTAATTGCTCCTTCAACTCCTTACGAGCCATACGGTATGGTGGAATAGATATAGGCTGAGTGCCTGGAGCCAAATAAATACAGAAATCAATATCGCGATCCGAAGGCATGCCAGGAAGATCAGAAGGAAAAACATCGGCGAACTCTCGGACTACTGGCACTGAATCAATCGTCGGAGACTCTGCTGTGACGTCTCGAACATAAGCTAGATAGGCCAAACACCCCTTCTCGACCATGTGTCGAGCCTTCAGGAAAGAAATAACCCTGTTAGGCATATCATCTGTGGAACCCTTCCACTCCAATCTCGGCGATCTTGGCATCACTAGTGAAACAGTCTTGACATGGCAATCAAGGACGGCATGATATGGAGATAACCAATCCATGCCCAGGATGACCTCAAAATCAATCATATCGAGCAACAGAAGATCAGCTCTAGTCTCGAAACCACAGAAAGTGATCACACAAGACCGGTAGATCCGATCCACAACCACAGAATCACCCACAGGAGTGGACACATGACCAGGAGTGCCCAAAGGCTCCGGAGAAACAAACAGGAAACGAGCAAACAGAGGTGACACATATGAGTAGGTAGACCCTGGATCAAACAATACCGAAGCATCTCTACCACTGACGGAAATAATACCTGTGACGATGACATCTGAGGCCAATGCATCTGGCCTGGCCGGAAGAGCATAGAATCTGGCTGGAGCGCCGGCTGTCTGGCCTCCACCTGACTGGGGAGTAGCTGGCTGACCTCTCCCTGTCTGGCCTCCACCTCTAGGACGGACTCTACCCGTCTGCCCTCCACCTCTAGGTGGCTGGGCAGCTGGTGCCGGAGTCTGGGGCTGCTGACCCTGCTGTACTGCCTTACCCCGAAGTCTGGGGCAAGTCCTCTTCAGGTGACCCGGATCTCCACACTCGTAGCACGCTCTAGGCACCATAGCCTGCTGCCTTGAAGTCTGAGTCTACTGACCCGAATACCCACTGGAAGAACCCTGGGTAGCTGGTGGACGATAGGAACTCTCTGGCATGGCGCTGAAAGGAGCACTAGAAGAATCCTGATACCCAGAATATCCACCGGAGGAACCCTGAGTAGCTGCTGGGCGGTAAGAACCCTCCGGCATCGCACTGAAATAAGGCCTTGCTGGGGCACCTCAGGGAGGGGGTGGTGGTGCTGAGTGTGAGGGCCTGCTGGGTTGACCCCTCCCGAAGTGGCCCCTACCCCTAGCTGGGGCACCTCCGAACTCTCCTGAAAATCTAGCCTCTTATCCTGCTGCATCTGCTCTCTACCCCTCAAACGATAACCCTCAATCCTGCGTGCAATATCAACCACTAGCTGGTACCCTGTACCCATCTCTACCTCTCGAGCCATACCAGACCGGATGGTGGGATGTAATCCCGCAACAAACCTCCGCACTGTCTCTGCCTCTGTGGGAAGTATCATAAGTGCATGGCGAGACAACTCAGAGAATCTCGCCTCATAATCAGTCACTGCCATCTGACCCTGCTCTAGGTGCTCAAACTGATACCGCAGTTCTTCCCTCTCAGAGGGCGGAATGTATCGATCCAGGAATAACTGAGTGAACTGACCCCAAGTGAGGGGAAGAGAACCTACTGGCCTTCCAAGTACATAGGACTGCCACCATATACGTGCCCTGCCCTCAAGCTGAAAAGTAGTGAAGTCAACTCCATGCGACTCCAATATCCTCATGTTGTGCAGCCTGTCCCTGCACCTGTCTATGAAGTCCTGAGCATCCTCATGACGCTCACCCCCGAACACTGGAGGGTGAAGCCTGGTCCATCTGTCCAATAACTTCTGTGGATCACCATCCGCAGCTGGCCTGGGCTGGGGTGCCACTGCAGCAACTGGCTGAGCCTCATCTGCGGGTAGTACACCCGGAGTCTGATACACTGCAGCTGCGTGACCTGGAGCCTGAGCAGTAGGGTTCTGGGCTCCCCCCTGCCTGTGAAGTAGCTGGGTCTCCTAGAAATAAACCAGCCTAAGTCATAGTGTCCATGAACCGTAGCATGCGGCCCATGACCTCCTGAAATCCCGGTGCTGTCATGAAATCCGCCGGGGTAGGCTCAGCTGCGGGCACCTCGCCCTGCTCCTCCATAATAGGATCCTCCACAGGATCTGCTGGTGGTGCAACTGGAACGGCTCTAGGTCGCCCTCATCCCCTACCACTGGCCGGTGCCATCCCCCGGCCTCTACCTCGGCCTCTAGCAACGGGGGGAGCAGCTCCTCCCGGGTCGGAACGTCAGCGGTACGAGTTCTCACCATCTGTGAGAGAATAGAAGAGGGAAATTTAGTACTCTAAGCACTGCACGACAGGAAATGAATAAAGAGTAGTCTTTCCTAATACCCTATAGCCCCTCGAAGATAAATACAGACGTCTCCGTACCGATCAACAAGACTCTATCACGTTTGCCCATAACTTGCGAGACCTACGTGAACCTAGTGCTCTGATACCATGTTGTCATGACCCATTTCCACAATAGGTCATGAGGGCGCCTGACACCCTTGTCAGGCAAGCCATTGCGGAAACATTACTAAAATTCTTATGTTGCTTCTTAATTAGAAAGAAGTGGAATAAACACTTAACTCGGAATTTAAAACAGAAGAGCGAAATACTGTAAGTAATATAATTACACAACCCCAAAATAATCGTCTACCAAAGTGTGTGCCAGAACCTGGTGTCACAAGCTACCGACAACTAGTAGAATTTACATCCAAAATATCATACTATCCTACTGTCTGAGTCCAAATAGACAGGAAATAGAAATACAAAGAAAGACTTCTTCAGCTGCGGGTCGACATGGAGGGAAAGCAGCTCACCGTAGAAGTCCCAAGTCCGCTCACGGATACGCATCGGAATGATAACCAGATCCACCTGCCTCAGATCCTGTACATTTAAGTACAGAAGTGTAGTATGAATACATAAACAATATGTACCCACTAAGTATCCCGTCTAATCTCGAAGAAGTAGAGACGAGAGGTCGACTTGATACTTACTAGGGTCAATTAATATGCGAAGAGTTTATAATAAGCATGGATATCTCAAGCTATTTATATTTAATAATCATGGAGTAACGGTTCTTTCCCAAACACTGACAAGAATGCTTGTCTATATTCTAAGCAAATATGTATCTCAGCCCTTGAAGGATTTCTAAGCAAAACATATGCAAATAATCACCGTGGAACGTACGGCGATCCAACATAAAATAAACTGTGCATTGCCGAGGGTCGAACGGCTCGAACCATAGATGCATCTATTACCCCGCTCGCGAATCACCCGTGCGACGCGGTCAAATAGAAAATAAGCTCATTAACAAGCAACATTAACAATTAACATGTATACGAGGAGTAGCCATACACAGAAATACTAAGTATTCTCCTTTAAAGGACCAAACAGGATAAGGGTCATTCTCTAGTCTCATTCTTCTTACTCAAAATAGTTCATATAAATCCGAATTTATCAACACGTACTAGAATGTCACGTAGAGCATGCTTATGGGTCCTAGACTACCCGGACTTAACATAATAGTCACTACGTACGGACTCTCGTCACCTAGTGCTTACGTAGCCCCCGAATATAATGACAATTAATTCAATTATTATAACTATGGGGACAATTCCCTCTTACAATGTTAGAAAGGAGACTCACCTCGCTCCGAAGCGCACTTCCGATATCAAGAACAAGCCCAAACTCTCAATTTGGAGCCAAACGATCACAAACTAGTTAAAATAAGTAAGAACTAGTCAATAAAGGCTTACAAGGCCGAATTCTAACTATTTAAGTAATTTTCCAACCCTTTCCACAAGTTTCCTAAATTCCGACCCCGGGCCCACGTGCCCGTATTCCGAGATTTTTCGAAGGAAATTGTTCTCTACAACCTAAGGATCAATAATATATGATTTCTAGTCCATTTCATAACAAATTTCATGCTTAAATCTTAGTTTTATTAAAACCCTAGGTCTAGCTCTAATCCTTTGATTTTACCTAATTTTTTTTAGTGTTTAATCTACACAATATACATGTATTTAAACTAATAATGAGTGGAAATAACTTACCTTGAATGCTAAGTTGAAACCTTCTCTCAAGAGTCCCCAAATTGCCCTAAGGTTGAGTGTAAAATGATAAAATGGTGTTTGAGTTCGAATTAAATGAAGCCTACTGCCCAGTGATTTCCGCTTCTGCGGTCTGAGGCCCGCATATGCGGAACCGCTTCTGCGGTTTTTGGGCCGCTTCTGCGGCTTGGGCCTAAGGTGGGTGGACCGCTTCTGCGGTCTAGGGGTCGCATAAGCGGAACCGCTTCTGCGGTCTCTGGGCCGCTTCTGCGGTTTCCCTTGGCCTGGCCCCTTTCCGCTTCTGCGATAAATTGACCGCATCGCGGTCCCGCTTCTGCGGTCCAAGAACCGCAGATGCGGTTATGACAGAAGCAGCAACTGAAAGTTGCTTTCTTAAATTTCCTGCTTTGCTCGAACCTCGCTCGTTTGACGCTCGGGGCTCCCGAGCCCCGCCCGAACATACCGGCAAGTCTGAAATCACGAGGCGGACCTACTCGCACCCTCGGAACACTCAAACAATGCTAAATCTAGGAATCACCCCCTAAAACCAAATGAATCAAACTATTGAACTTCAAGTTCTTGATTCTCCTCTAACAGGTCAAAACGTCCTTAAACTACTCGGATTGGCACCAAATTTTACGAGCAAGTGTTAAACAACATTACGGACCTGTACCAAGCTTCGGAACCAAAATCCGAGCCCGATACCTAGGGAATCAATGATTACTTAGTTTCTTTAATTCTTTAAAACTTCAATTAAACAATTTTAAATAAAAATTCATTACTCGGGCTAGGGACCTCGGAATTCGATTCCGTACATACGCCCAGGTCCCATATTTTTCCACGGACCCTCCGAAATTGTCAAATCACGAATCCGAGTCCGTTTTCCCAAAAAGTTGACCGAAGTCAAACTTGGTCTTTTAAGAAAATCTTAAAGAAGCAAATGGACATATTTTTGCTCAGAACTCTTCCAGTTCCCGAACCAATCGCCCCCACAAGTCGTAAATTAGTTAAAGCAAGTGTAGGAGGCTTTATTTAGGGGAACGAGGTTCTAAAAGGCAAAACGACCGGTCGGGTCGTTACATAGCTAGTTGTAGCTACCATTTACTATATTACTTTTTATAGCTATGTTTTCAGATTTTTTAGAGTGTATTCGATGTATTTAAGCTATTGTATTCATGAATACAGTAGCATTATTTGACTCAAAAGATATCAGAACCTTTTTGAATAAATCAATCAAGGAAAATGAAGGGGTAAATCTTAGCTAAGTATAATAATCTCTAGAACAAAAGATACACAAGGAGAATACAAAGGATAAGATTTCTTTATCTTGTCAAGATAAACCCTTAAACAATAATGACATCAATCGTGTCTGTAAGCAAGTGTTATAGCAAATGTTATATGTTAGCAAAAATGCCCAGAGGCTTACAAGGTTGTTCTATGCTCTATATATAAGGGACAAACCCCTTCTAAGCCCTGAAAGACAAATCATAAGGAATATTCGAAAGGATATTCCTAATGTCCCCTAATGGGCCTACACTGCTACAAAAGTCGTACAGTCTCTTGTTAGCTTGTAGGTCGTCCCCTGCAGGATGTCGAGCTGCGAGGATCTCGTCGTTGGTCGTGCTCATCAACGGCCGTGGTTGTTCAAATTTGGACCCATACAATTTCTAAGCATGAAACAGAGGATTACAGCTAGACAGATTATTGTATTCGACTATATTCACGGTGTAGAATACGGGATTACACTATTTTTAAATGAAAAGTGAATCAATTAACATAATAGACTCCTAATATAACTCAACAAACTCAGTATAACACACAAATTTTGTATTTTCAGTTATAAAAAAGATTCTCAACCGAAAAACACCCCAAAAATATAGCAATCTTCAGAGAAATTATATAATACATTTGTACACATAAATTATATTAATTAAAAAAAACATATGAATACATTCATGGAATATAGCGAGACAGTAAATACAATGAAATACATAGAATACAGCGGGATACACTGAAATACAATGGAAAAAAAGATAATGAATACAATGAAATACATAGAATACAACGAGATACATTGAAATACAATGAAAAAAAGATAATGAATACAATGAAATACATAGAATACAACAAGATACATTGAAATACAATGGAAAAAAAAGACAATGAATACAATGAAATACATCGAGATACATTGAAATATATTAACAGAAAATTCAAGTTGCTCAGCCCCCAACTCCGTCGTCTCTGTTCAAGAACAACCCTAATGTCGTTTCGTTGAAGCACCATCAGTATCCAGTCATCGCTCGCCGTCACCATTGCCTCCGGTTTCCGATGATTAGCACGTAATTACCGGTGAAATAACGGAGGTTTTTGTTGATCCGATATGTTGCGTCAGAGAATGAGATTGGAAGGCTGAGGGCGGTTGTACGAATAACGGCCACGGTCGAAACGGTGACAAGATAATGCAATACACCCATAATGAACTAGATGCACTACTGCTTGCCGAATGACCCGTCTGAAACCCATTACTTCCTCCCATATTTCTTCCTCAAATTAATTGGCAATTGCTCCAGCGTCCGGCGGAGGAGAAGACATCGGGAAGTAGAGAGAGAGAGGGGGAGAATAGATATCGGGTAGGGGATAGGAGAAATTTGAGGGGATATGAGAGAGAAAAATAATACAAAGCTTATTTTATGGCTTAAGGGTAGGATCAGAGGTGACTATAAATAGATATTTGGCTATAAAAAATCAAAAGGTAGCTATGGAATATAATTTTTTAAAAGGGTATTTATTTGAAATAAATAAGATATCAAAATCTGCTATAGGAGGTAACTAATCTTATGTAGTATGATAAGAATATGTTCAATTGAACCCATAACTTTCGACTCGCAGTAAATATTTATATGTAAGAATTTGTTAAAATTGCAAAAACCAGTAAATATGAACCCGTAACTTTAAAAATATAATGAATTCAATGCTTAAAAACTTAAAAGTTGAACCCATAGAGTTCAAATTCTAGATCCACTTCTGGAGCCAAGTGCACAGAAAATGGATTCTGGGACCACCATTAATTAAGCCATAGCCATAGCTTATAAAATTTACAAGTTTAGCCATTTCAGAATAAACTTCAGACATACACGGCCGAAATTGTAAAAATTCTCGTTTGAAGTTTGGCCAAGCAAACTCCTGACATTTTCGCCCGAGGTTTGGTTTGCAACAATGATGATTTTAATGCTGAAAACCATCATTTGGCTACGAATGCCAAAATTTTAAAAAAGTGATTGTGCCTTAAATGGTGCTCTACAAATTTTTCAGTAGACACGCCGATGAATATAGGAATTTTTACCTCCTATAGCAAAGGTTAACACCTTATTTATTTTAAATAAATACGATTTAAATAAATTATATTGTATAGATACCTTTTAAGGTTTATAGCAAAATTTTTATTTTTGGTTACCTCCTAGCCCTAAGCCACTAAATACTCTAATCACTTACGGTATTTTCTTTCTCTCTCTACTTTGATACATCCCATTCTCTTCCCCCATCCCATTAAAATTTTCGATTCTCTTCCTCTTCTCTGTCTATCCAGCGATTCTTTTCCTTTCATAAAACAACCAAAATCCTTACGAAATATTTGAAGACCAAGAGGAGTAAACGATAATCAAGAAAACAAGGCCATACAATTCAAGCGATTGAATATCCCTTTGCTGATCAAGAAAACAATAAGCATGGATTTCTCAATGGTAATCGATGAAAAAACTGAAATTTTTTAAAAATATTTGGGCTCACTTCGCCATCGTTCTTTCTTGGAATGCTTGACGTGAGATCAAGGAAACAATAAGCACGGATTTCTCAATGGTAATCGATGACAAGGCCTCAATCGAAGTGGAATACGATATAGTAGACCGGATACTAGGTGGATTATTTTATTGCTCGACAACCGATTCGCCGGAAATTAGGATTTGTTCTTGAACAAAGACGACGGAGTTTGGGGCTGAGCAACTTGATTTTCTGTTAATATATTTCAATATATTTTCAATGTATCACGATGTAAAACAACAAATTGTAACAATAGAAAAGCATAAATTCATAAAGATAAAAGCATAATCTCAATTCCAACCAATGAATTTCTGCTACGCTCCCACCTTGTCCCTAATAACTTCATTCTTGATCTTGTCTTTCTTGGTATGACCACACATCCATCTCCATATCCTCATTTCTGCTATGCTCATCTTTAATATATGTCGAATCCAACCAATGAATTTTTCTCAATATTTTTATACGCTAAAATTGACACTTCCACTTAATTGATTTTATAGTCCTTTATAAATTTATTTTTAGTTTTCATGTCTTTTCTACAAGGAGGGAAAATAACACACAAGAGATCTAAAAATATCATTTTCTTCTATTAAAATTGTAAGTGATCATTGGAGATCATTTCCTTAATTTTTTTCATGTTTGTAAAAGCAGAAATTCATAAAGATAAAAGCAGCAACAACAACGACGACGACGACCTAGTATAATCCAATAAGCGGGGTCTGGGAAGGATAGTGTGTACGCAGACCTTACCTCTACCCCCGATGGGATAGAGAGGCTGTTTCCGATAGACCCTCGGCTCAAAAAGACGAAAAGACGGAAAGAAACAATATATCAGTACCATCAACAATAACCATGGAAATAATAATAACATTACAAGAACCGGTGAATAGATGGAAGGCAGAAATTCATAAAGATAAAAGCAATAATTTCAATTCCAACCACTAAGCCCAACTAAAATGGTAATTAATTTTGCCACTAGAAAAGAGATGCAACCCATCTTGATTAGCATGCCAACTACACAAATGCCCCTTTTCACACATAGCATTATAATTTGCATAATCAAAGACATAGAAATAACCTTTCTTCTCATAATTAGGAGTGTGCATATCACACGCTACTAATGTTTGTGCTTGTACACTAACATCAACATTCCATCTCATATGAGAACCTGGTTTTAGTGTTGCTTGTGGTAAACCTTTTAATTGTGATTCACATGTTAAAATCAATGGAAGTTTCAAATCATTGATTACTTGCCATGACCAAATTTCTGCTTTTACTACTATTGTTGATGATTTTAGTAGTAGCAATAAATAAATTACAATAAAGAAGCTTTGGGATTTGAGAGGAGGTGATTTCATGGTTTTCTTGATTTCTAGTTTAATTTTCTTGGATGTCTCTTTGCCTTCTCTATGCTCATTTTATAGATTTGTAAATGATAGATTCATAATGTATACTATTTATGATGAAATTTTAGTAATTCGGATTGTGGTATGTGAGTTAAGAAAAATATTTATGCTGATCTCATTCTTAAATGAGTATTAATGATTACGTAGTTTCTTGAAATAATTAGAATAGAATTGGAAAATATAATTAATACTTTATTTGTTTTCTATTTTCTATACTAGCATATTTTTGTTGATTTTGAGACATATAAAAAACGGTAGGGTATTCAATAAATTCTTGTATTTTCTTAATTATTTTCTATAATTTTACATTGGAGTTTCTAAACTTAGTCAACATAATCGGAGTGGATTAAATATTTATTAATTTATTTATGGTATAACTAATTATTAACTAAATTACGCTGATCTCTTTCCTAATTAAATGAGTATTAATGATTACGTGGCTTCTTGAAATGGTCAGAATATTATTGGAAAATATAATTAATACTTATTTGTTTTCTGTTTTCTATACTAGCATATTTTTGTTGATTTTGATACATAAAATGGTAGGGTATTCAATAAAATCTTATATATTTTTTTTATTACTTTCTATAATTTTACATTAGAGTTTCCAGACTTGGTTAACAAAATCAGACGTTATAGATGGATTAAACCTTATTTATTAATTTTCTCTTCGAAGCAGTAATTATGTCATATTCGTTTTGTTCATTTAATTTGATCACTTTTAAATCTGTTACCTGTTCAGTGTTCACTGTAAATGCATTTCTTTAAATAAAACTTGAACGTGTAAAGAATTTTCAGGTTGTAGATGAAAAATCTTTATTTTTTATAGAAAAATTGCACAACTACTAAGAAATTTATTTTTAGTTTTCATGTCTTTGTTTACAAGGAGATCTTCATTTCTACTCATAAGAAATCTGAAAATAACAGATAAGAGATCTAAAACGGTCATTTTCTTCTATTAAAATTGTAAGTGGCCATAGGCGATCATTTTCTTAATTTTTTTCCCATGATTGTAAAAGCAGAAATTCATAAAGATAAAAGCAATAATTTCAATTCTAACCACTAAGCCCAACTAAAATGGTAATTAAATCTTATTTATTAATTGTCTCTTCAAAAAAGATTTAAGAGTACTCAAGAAGTCAAGATTCAATTCGAAGACGTCAATCTTCATATCATATTCATTTTATTTTTTAAGTATTTAAATTATGTCCCTTTTTCACAATTTAACCACATATAAGGCTCCTATCTAAATTTTAATATTATAACTTATTTCATTTCTTTAATTTGTGATCCATATATTGTGACGACCCAAAGGGTCATTACCTGTTTTAAATGAATTCTGTGCTTCTGAGGCCTTAAAAACCTCATTTAGAGTCACCTCGATTTGTGTGCGCAGTCCGGGCGCGTAGCCGGAAAGCTTAAATGTGGCATTTTGTGAAAAATTTGCAAAGTTTTAACCTTGAAATGAATAAATTCGACTTCAGTCAATATTTTGAGTAAACGGATCCGGACCCGTGATTTGACAGTCCCGGAGGGTCCGTAGGAAAATATGGGACTTGGGTGTATGCCCGAAATTGAATTCCGAGGTCCCCAGCCCGAGATATGAATTTTTAAGTGAAATTGTTTTCTGAAAATGTTTAAAGACAATTGAAATGAAATCTGATTTGAAAGTAATGGTATCGGGCTATTTTCCTTCCCCCGCCCGGTACAAATCTTATATATGATTTGAATCACTCCTATAAAGTTTGGTTAAAAACGGACGTCGTTTGATGTGATCCGGACCCTAATTGGGAAATTTATGTTTAACAGGAATTTCGAGAAATCTCATTGATCTCGAATCTTAATTCGATGTTCATGATGTTATATTGGTGATTTGATCACACGAATATATTTGTAGGATGTTTTTGAGGTAGTGTGCATACTTGGGTTGGAGTTTCGAGGGCTCGGGTGAGTTTCGAGTAGGTTCCGAGATGCCTTAGACTTAAAAGATCAGATGTTGCACGTTCAGGAAATATTGCAGGTCTCTGAACCCTCTTGCACGGTCCGCAAGAAATCGCGTGCGGCCGCGGAGGGGCCAACGCGGCCGCGGTCGCCTTTGAGCGGTCCGCGGTGGATGTTGCGCGGCCGCGGTCGCCTTTGTGCGGTCCGCACGGGGCTAAGATCCGCAGGTCTTCAGGGAGGCCTGTGCGGCCGCTGTCCTTTTTGCGCGATCCGCACAGGGAGCTTCAGAGGGGTATAAATAAACGGGAATTTCACTTATTTTACACTTTTCAAAACCCCAAAACATAAGAGGCCATTTTCCAAACAACCTTTCTTCTCCAAAACGATTGGTAAGTGATTTCTAACTCATTTTCTTCACTCCTTAACATCTTTTAACATAATTTCAACTTCAAATCAAGGATTTTCACGGGAAAATTGGATATTTTGGGTAGAACCTAGGTTTTTCAAAAAACTGGGGATTTGGACCTCAATTTGAGGTCCGATTTCAAAATAAATCATATATTTGGGTTCGTGAGGGAATGGGTACCCGGATTTTGGTTCGAACCTCGGGTTTTAACCACGTGGGCCCGGGGACGATTTTGGAATTTTTGGGCAAAACTTTGGGAAATCCATTTTTACGCATTCAAATTGATTCATTTAGCGTTTATTGATGTAATTAAGTAACTTGTGACTTGATTTGAGCGGATTGGTGGTGGAATCGAGGGGTAAAGCCATAATTGAGACTTGAGTTGAATTCAAGACATCGAGGTAAGTGTTCGGTTTAACCTTAGCTTGAGGGATTAGGAGTTGAGTCATATTTGCTAGGTGTTTCTTGTGAAGTACGACGTATAGGCATGGTGACGAGTATCTATACGTCGGTGTCGAGCATGACCGTGAGTCTTAAATTGACATTTGTTGTGTTCTTGAATAACACTATGGATGAAATAGCGAGTAGACTTATGATATTGAGCAAAGGCTTAGCTTATGTTCGTGGAAGTTAATTATGAGTTAGAAATGGTGATAATAGAAATGAAAAAATTCGAATTGAGATTGGTTATAGCTGGTTCTCCCTTGCCGGGATGTGTATACGTGTACTGTAGAGTTCCCTTGCCGGGATAGAGTATTTGATGGTTAATCCCCTGCCGAGATTTGTGGTTATGATTACTGTAAGCTATGTATATTGGATCGGGTTGCGCGCCGCAACAGTTATAGTTAAACGTATGGATCGGGTTACACGCCGCAACAGTTATAATTAATTGTATGGATCGGGTTGCACGCCGCAACGGTTATAGTTAAACGTACAGATCGGGTTGCACGCCGCAACAGTTATAGTTAAACGTATGGATCGGGTTGCACGCCACAACAATTATAGTAAATGTACGGATCGGGTTGCACGCCACAACAGCAGTGCTATCATATTGTTTTAGACATTGTACTGTTCCTTCATACTTAATTCAGTTTCTGCTAAGTTGAACTGTTTCCCCGAGGCATGTACCCCCTCCCTTATAACTGCTCATTACTTGTTTATTTCTACAATATATTATATAACTGCACAGGTTTGTCTGGAGTCTGGTGCTAGCCTCGTACTACCTCGCTGGGGTTAGGCCAGATACTTACCAGCACATGGGGTCAGTTGTGCTGATACTACACTCTGTGCTCTTTTCAACAGATCCAGGTGTTGGACAGCAGCTGCAGTAGCGCGGGAGTTAGCCTTTAGTCCAGCGAGACACCGAGGTAGCCTTTGTAGGCGTCCGCAGGCCCGGCATCTCTTCTATTTTTTATTTCAGTCTGTTATCTCATGTATTTCGAGACAAACAGTTATATTTTCTTTCAAACGGTTATATTTAGCACTCTTAGTAGTTCGTGAGTATGTGACACCAGTTCTTGGGTAGAGGTTTATGTTGATTTTCCGCATTGTTGTTCAGATTCTCTAATTTAAGACTTCTGCTTATTCACTTTATTCCGCTGTTTTCATGATATTACTGATAATGTTAAAAAGAAGTAAATTGATTAATGCTAAAGGTTTGCTTGCCTAGCTCTCATCAGTAGGCGCCATCACGACTCCCGAGGGTGGGAAATCCGGGTCGTGACAAGTTGGTATCAGAGCCAGGTTGCATAGGTCTCACAACTCACGGACAAGCTTAGTAGAGTCTGAGGGATCGGTACAGAGACGTCTGTATTTANTCCGGTGGGCCCAGCTCAGGTCCCAGAGGGGTTTATTGCTACCCCAGTTCTTCAGGACGCTCTGGTCCGATTGGTGGGTCTCATGGAGAGTGTTACCCGAGCAGGTTTGCTTCCTGTAGCACCAGCCGTCTCTCAGGCTGGAGGAGGGGCCCAGACTCCTGCTACTCGTACTCCGGAGCAGGTAGCTCCCCCGATTCAGACTCCAGCAATTCAGCCAGTTGGAGCAGCTCAGCCGGGTGTGGTAGCCCAGCTATGTCTGCCGATGCTTTATGGAGATTGGATAGGTTCACCAAGCTCTTCACTACTACCTTCAGCAGTGCATCTACCGAGGATCCTCAGGATCATTTGGACAGCTGCCACGAGGTTCTTCGGAACATGGGTATTGTTGAGACCAATGGGGTCGATTTCGCTACATTCCAGTTGTTTGGATCCGCCAAGACTTGGTGGAGGGATTTTTGTTTAGCTAGACTAGCAGGATCTCCAGCCTTGACCTGGGAGCAGTTCACACATCTATTTCTGGAGAAGTTTCTCCCTATTACATAGCGAGAGGCCTATCGGAGGCAGTTCGAGCGTCTCCAGTAGGGATCCATGATAGTCACCCAGTACGAGACCAGGTTTATTGATTTGGCTCGCCATGCTCTTGTTATACCTCCCACTGAGAGGGAGAGAGTGAGACGGTTTATTGATGGACTCATTCAGCCTATTCGTCTCCAGATGGCTAGAGAGGCTGGGAGCGAGATATCCTTTCAGGAGGTGGCCAATGTGGCCCGGAGGATTGAGATGGTATTGTCACAAGGGGGTGGTCATAGGGCAGACAAGAGACCCCGTAAGTCAGGCCGATTCAGTGGTGCCTCATCTGGAGGTAGAGATTCGTATGATAGGGGTCATCCTCCTAGGCCCTTCCAGTCAGCACTCCAGGTTTCCCATGGTGCATCAGGTGACTGTGGTTTTCGCAGGCAGTATTCTGACCAGTAGTCCTACAGTGCACCATCAGTTCCTATCAGTGCACCACCGCTCCAGAGCTTCCGGGGTGGTCATTCAGGCCGCCAGGTCCAGTCTCAGTTTCCTTAGCCGCAACATTCGGGTGGATGTTATGAGTGTGGTGAGTATGGTCACATCAGGAGGGCTTGTCCGAGGTTAAGGGGTACTCAGTCGCAGCAGCAGGGTCCCCGTCCTATGATTCAGGCACTAGATGTTCCACAGGCCGTCCAGCCAGCTAGAGGCGGGGGTAGAGGTACTAGAGGTGGAGGTAGAGGTCATAGAGGTGGAGCTCAGACCGCCAGAGGTGGAGGCCAGCCAGCAGTATGCCGTCCCAGAGAGGTAGATCAGAGTGGTGGGGCCCAGCCCCGATGTTATGCTCTTCAGGCCAGGCCCGAGGCAGAGGCTTTAGATACAGTTATTACAGGTACGGTTCTGGTTTGTGATAGAGATGCTTCAGTGTTGTTTGATCTGGGGTCCACATATTTGTATGTGTCATCCTATTTTGCTCCGTATTTGATCACGCCTAGTGATGCATTGGGTATTCCTGCTTATGTGTCTACGCCGGTGGGTGATTCCATCGTGGTCGATCGAGTCCATCGCTCTTGTATTGTGGTGATTGGGGGTTTGGAGACTCGCGAAGATTTGTTGCTTCTAGATATGGTCGACTTTGATATTATATTGGGGATGGACTGATTATCACCCTATCACGCTATCTTGGACTGCCATGCCAAGACTGTGACCTTAGCTTTACCGGGTATGCCTCGTTTAGAGTGGAGAGGGACTCCAGGTCATTCTACCCGCAATGTTATATCGTATGTGAAGGCTCGGCGTATGGTCGAGAATGGGTGTTTGGCTTATTTAGCTTATGTTTGGGATTCTAGTGCTGAGGTTCCCTCTATCGATTCTGTGCCCGTTGTTTGCGAGTTCCCTGATGTTTTTCCTTCAGACCTGCCGGGAATGCCACCCGACATGGATATTGATTTCTGCATTGATCTGGTTCCGGGCACTTAGCCCATTTCTATCCCGCCATATCGTATGGCCCCGCCGGAGTTGAAGGAGCTAAAGGAACATTTGCAGGATTTGCTTGAGAAGGGTTTCATTAGACCCAGTGTCTCACCTTGGGGTGCGCCAGTGTTATTTGTTAAGAAAAAGGATGGGCCAATGAGAATGTGTATTGATTACCAGCAATTGAACAAGGTAACGATCAAGAATAAGTATCCACTACCGAGGATTGATGATTTATTCGATCAGCTTCAGGGTGCCAGGGTATTTTCCAAGACTGACTTGCGATCTGGCTACCATCAGTTGAGGATTAGGGCATCCAATGTCCCTAAGACAACTTTCCGCACTCGGTACGGGCATTATGAGTTGTTGGTTATGTCATTTGGGTTGACAAATGCCCCAGCAACTTTTATGGACTTGATGAACCGAGTGTTCAAGCCTTATTTGGATTCATTCGTGATAGTGTTCATTGATGATATATTGATATACTCCCGCAGCCAGGAGGAGCACGAGCAGCACCTTAGAGTGGTTCTTCAGACTCTGAGGGATAGTCAGTTATATGCTAAGTTCTCGAAGTGTGAATTCTGGTTGGGTTCAATTGCATTTCTGGGTCATGTTGTATCAGCATAGGGTATTCAGGTGGACCCAAAGAAGATTGAAGCAGTCAAGAACTGGCCTAGAGCAGCATCAGCTACAGAGATTCGGAGTTTCTTGGCGTTGGCAGGCTACTATCGACGGTTCGTGGAGGGGTTTCCATCTATTGCAGCCCCGATGACCAGATTGACCCAAAAGGGTGCCCAATTCAGATGGTCGGAGGAGTGTGAGGCGAGCTTTCAGAAGCTCAAGACAGCTCTGACCACGGCACCTGTGTTGATTTTGCCCACAGGTTCAGGGCCCTATACAGTCTATTGTGATGCTTCCCGTATTGGGCTTGGAGCAGTGTTGATGCAGGATGGCAAGGTCATTGCCTATGCTTCGAGGCAGTTGAAGATTCATGAGAAGAACTATCCGGTTCATGATTTGGAGTTGGCAACCATAGTTCACGCATTGAAGATTTGGAGGCATTATCTGTATGGCATGGCATGAGGTGTTCACGGATCACAAGAGTCTGCAGTACTTGTTCAAGCAAAAGGAGTTAAATTTGAGGCAGAGGAGGTGGTTGGAGTTGTTGAAGGATTATGACATCACCATTCTATATCATCCGGGGAAGGCCAATGTGGTGGTCGATGCATTGAGTAGTAAGTCAGCCAGTATGGGCAGTCTTGCTTATATTCCAGTCGGTGAGAGGCCGCTTGCTTTGGATGTTCAGGCGTTAGCCAATCAGTTCGTGAGACTGGATGTTTTTGAGCCCAGTCGTGTGTTAGCTTGCACGGTCGCTCGTTCTTCATTATTGGAACGTATGCGTGATCGACAGTATGATGATCCCCATTTGTGTGTCCTTAGAGACACGGTGCAGCGCGGAGGAGCCAGGCATGTTACCTTAGATGATGATGGAAATTTGAGATTGCAGGGTCGAGTATGTTTGCCTAATGTGGATGGGCTCCAAGAGTTGATTTTGGAGGAGGCCCATAGCTCCCGGTACTCTATTCATCCGGGCGCCTCAAAGATGTATCAGGATTTGCGGCAGCATTACTGGCGGCCTAGAATGAAGAAGGATATCGTAGCATATGTGGCTCGTTGTTTGAATTGTCAGCAGGTTAATTACGAGCATCAGAGGCCTGGTGGTGTATTTTAGAGGATTGAGCTTCCCGAGTGGAAGTGGGAGCGGATTACTATGGACTTTGTTATTGGACTTCCGCTGACTCGGAAGAAGTTCGACGCAATTTGGGTCATTGTTGATAGGCTGACCAAGTCAGCACATTTCATTCCTGTGGCAGTCTCCTATTCTTCTGAGAGGTTTGCTGAGATCTACATTCGGAAGATTGTTCGCCTTCATGGTGTGCCCGTATCTATCATTTCGGACTGGGGTACGCAGTTTTCGTGCTTCTGGAGAGCAGTTCAGCGAGAGTTGGGAACACGGGTTGAGTTGAGCACAGCATTCCATCCCCAGACGGACGGTCAGTTAGAGCGGACTATTCAGATTTTGGAGGATATGCTCCGAGCTTGTGTTATTGACTTTGGAGGTTCGTGGGATCAGTTTTTGCATTTAGCGGAGTTTGCCTACAACAACAGCTACTAGTCGAGCATCCAGATGGCTCCTTATGAGGCTTTATATGGTAGGCAGTGTCGGTCTCCGGTTGGATGGTTTGAGCCGAGAGAGGCTCGGTTGTTGGGTATGGATTTGGTTCAGGAGGCCTTGGACAAGGTCAGGATCATTCAGGATAGGCTTCGTTCAGCTCAGTCCAGGCAAAAGAGCTATGCAGACCGCAAGATTTGAGATGTGGCTTTTATGGTTGGTGAGCGGGTATTGCTCCGAGTGTCGCCTATGAAAGGCGTGATGAGATTTGGGAAGAAGGGCAAGCTTAGCCCTAAGTTCATTGGTCCGTTTGAGGTCCTTGATCGAGTGGGAGAGGTGGCTTATAGACTTGCTTTGCCGCCGAGCTTATCAGCCGTGCATCCAGTGTTTCATGTGTCTATGCTTCGGAGGTATCACGGCGATCCAACCCATGTGTTAGATTTCAGCACGGTCCAGTTGGACAAGGACTTGTCTTATGAGGAGGAGCCGGTAGCTATTCTAGACCGGCAGGTTCGTCAGTTGAGATCCAAGAGTTTCCCATCTGTTTATGTTCATTGGAGAGGTCAGCCTCCTGAGGCATCGACCTGGGAGTCCGAGTCCGATATGCGGAGCTGTTATCCTCATCTTTTCCCCGACTCAGGTACTCCTTTCTTCTGTCCGTTCGAGGACGAACGGTTGTTTTAGAGGTGGAGAATGTGACGACCCAAAGGGTCATCATCTATTTTAAAGGGATTCTGTGCTTCCGAGGCCTTGAAAACCTCATTTAGAGTCGCCTCGATTTACGTGCGCAATCCGACGCGTAGCCGGAAAGCTTAAATGTGGCATTTTGTGAACAATTTGCTAAGTTTTAACCTTGAAATGAATAAATTTGACTTCGGTCAATATTTTGAGTAAACGGACCCGGACCCGTGATTTGACGGTCCCGGAGGGTCCGTAGGAAAATGGACTTGGGCGTATGTCCGGAATTGAATTCCAAGGTCCCGAGCCCGAGATATGAATTTTAAGTGAAATTATTTTCTAAAAATGTTTAAAGACAATTGAAATGAAATCTGATTTGAAAGTAATCGTATCAGGCCCGTATTTTGGTTCCGGCGCCCGGTACAAATCTTATATGTGATTTGAATCACTCGTGTAAAGTTTGGCTTAAAACGGACGTCGTTTGACGTGATCCGGACCCTAATTGGGAAATTTATGTTTAACAGGAATTTTGAGAAATCTCATTGATCTCGAGGCTTAATTCGATGTTCATGATGTTATATTGGTGATTTGATCACACGAATATGTTCGTAGGATGTTTTTGAGGTAGTGTGCATACTTGGGTTGGAGTGTCCAGGGCTCGGGTGAGTTTCGAGTAGGTTCCGGGATGCCTTAGACTTAAAAGATCAGATGTTGCAAGTTCAGGAAATATTGTAGGTCTTTGAACCCTCTTGCGCGGTCCGCAAGAAATCGCGTGCGGCCGCGGAGGGGCCAACGCGGCCGTGGTCGCCTTTGAGCGGTCTGCGGTAGATGCTGTGCGGCCGCGGTCGGCTTGGCGCGGTCCGCACGGGGCTAAGATCCGCAAGTCTTCAAAGAGGCCTGTGCGGTCGCGGTCCTTTTTGCGCGGTCCGCACAGGGAGCTTCAGAGGGGTATAAATAAACGAAAATTTCAGTTATTTTACACTTTTCAAAACCCCAAAACATAAGAGGCGATTTTCCAAACAACCTTTCTTCTCCAAAACGATTGGTAAGTGATTTCTATCTCGTTTTCTTCACTCCTTAACATCTTTTAACATAATTTCAACTTCAAATCAAGGATTTTTATGGGAAAATTGGGTATTTTGGGTAGAACCTAGGGTTTTCAAAAAATTGGGGATTTGGACCTCAATTTGAGGTCTGATTTCAAAATAAATCATATATTTGGGTTCGTGGGGGAATGGGTAGCCGGGTTTTGGTTCGAACCTCGGGTTTTGACCACGTGGGCCCGGGGGTGATTTTGGAATTTTTGGGCAAAACTTTGGGAAATCCATTTTTATGCATTCAAATTGATTCATTTAGCGTTTATTGATGTAATTAAGTAACTTGTGACTAGATTTGAGCGGATTGGTGGTGGAATCGAGGGGTAAAGCCATAATTGAGACTTGAGTTGAATTCAAGGCATCGAGGTAAGTGTTCGGTTTAACCTTAGCTTGAGGGATTAGGAGTTGGGTCATATTTGCTAGGTGTTTCTTGTGAAGTACGACGTATAGGCATGGTGACGAGTATCTATACGTCGGTGTCGAGCATGACCGTGAGTCTTAAATTGACATTTGTTGTGTTCTTGAATAACACTATGGATGAAATAGCGAGTAGACTTGTGATATTGAGCAAAGGCTTAGCTTATGTTCGTGGAAGTTAATTATGAGTTAGAAATGGTGATAATAGAAATGAAAAAATTCGAATTGAGATTGGTTATAGCTGGTTCTCCCTTGCCGGGATGTGTATACGTGTACTGTAGAGTTCCCTTGCCGGGATAGAGTATTTGATGGTTAATCCCCTGCCGAGATTTGTGGTTATGATTACTGTAAGCTATGTATATTGGATCGGGTTGTGCGCCGCAAACAGTTATAGTTAAACGTATGGATCGGGTTACACGCCGCAACAGTTATAATTAATTGTATGGATCGGGTTGCACGCCGCAACGGTTATAGTTAAACGTACAGATCGGGTTGCACGCCGCAACAGTTATAGTTAAACGTATGGATCGGGTTGCACGCCACAACAATTATAGTAAATGTACGGATCGGGTTGCGCGCCGCAACAGCAGCGCTATCATATTGTTTTAGACATTGTACTGTTCCTTCATTTTTGATTCAGTTTCTGCTAAGTTGAACTGTTTCCCCGAGGCATGTACCCCCTCCCTTATAACTGCTCATTACTTGTTTATTTCTACAATATATTATATAACTGCACAGGTTTGTCTGGAGTCTGGTGCTAGCCTCGTACTACCTCGCTGGGGTTAGGCCAGATACTTACCAGCACATGGGGTCAGTTGTGCTGATACTACACTCTGTGCTCTTTTCAACAGATCCAGGTGTTGGACAGCAGCTGCAGTAGCGCGGGAGTTAGCCTTTAGTCCAGCGAGACACCGAGGTAGCCTTTGTAGGCGTCCGCAGGCCCGGCATCTCTTCTATTTTTTATTTCAGTCTGTTATCTCATGTATTTCGAGACAAACAGTTATATTTTCTTTCAAACGGTTATATTTAGCACTCTTAGTAGTTCGTGAGTATGTGACACCAGTTCTTGGGTAGAGGTTTATGTTGATTTTCCGCATTGTTGTTCAGATTCTCTAATTTAAGACTTCTGCTTATTCACTTTATTCCGCTGTTTTCATGATATTACTGATAATTGTTAAAAGAAGTAAATTGGTTAATGCTAAAGGTAGTTAAGGGTCGGCTTGCCTAGCTCTCATCAGTAGGCGCCATCACGACTCCCGAGGGTGGAAAATCCGGGTCGTGACATATATACATGTCAAAGATGTTTAGTATTAATTCTTCAATATTTCATTCAATCATCACTAATAATGCATGACATAGATTAATCAATATAGGTCGAGACGTTTTGTTTTTAATATTCATTGATATAAGTCGAAACGTTTTGTTTTTAATATTTATCAATGCATCTAAGTAAGTTATATATCGATGAATCAATTTACAAATAGATATATTTGATGATGATCAATTATATATACTAATTAGATTATTGCTTCTTCACAAGTCTATCCCCAAAAGGACCCGACCATGTTGCCCTATCGATAATTTATATAATAATATATATATATATATATATATATATATATATATATATATATATATATATATATATATATAGACACACACACACACACACACACTTTGTAAATACCATGTTATAGTATATGTTAGTGTACTCATTATTTGTATTACAAAATAAAGTGTTAACGGATTATATTTTTATTATTTAGATAGTAAATATTAATGCGATTCAAAATTTTGACCATGTTTGACCTAATAACCGACCAACTTTGATTGGTTATTTTCCAAAAATTACATAATCTGACCAAAGTTGGTCGGTAAAATCTTTCCCTGCAATAACCGACTAACTTTGGTCGGTAAAGTTAAATATAAATTCTACAAATTTTATTAGATCTTTTAATAATAATATAATTATTTAAATTTAAAAATGTGGGTCCATATTACCGACCAATGTTGGTCGGTAATAAAAAAGTTACTTTGATTAAGCAAGTCCGAGCACGCGGTCAAATTTTTTACCAATATACCGACCAGCTTTGGTCGGTATGTAATTTTTTAAAAATGTAATATTTTTTTTTGTAGTTTCCGTCCATTTTGGATGATTTTTTGGTCGCTTTTGTCGACCGACCAATGTTGATCGGTATTGCTTGGTCGGTTTTTCCCTAATTTCTAGTAGTGGACGATGGAGCATAGAACTTATACCTCCCTAGAATACTTTGAAATGGTTGCGACTTTATAATATCTTTCATTCAATTCCAAATTTCTAATTAAGAATTTGGAAGTGTAAAATGTTTTTCCCAGAAAATACGTCTATTTCCTTCAAAATTAATTAGCTCAACTCGTAATTTCATAGCACTTTGTTAACCAACATTTAAATATTATTCTCAACCTTTAATATTGTTCAAACATTTAGTCAAAATGTTATTGGTTTTGTGGCTCTTTATAAACTTATTTTTAATTTTATAACTTTATCTTTTTTTAATTTTACACATAGGAGATTTATTTTTATACGTAAGAGATTTATCTTTTACTCCTAAGAGATCTAAAAGGTTATTTTCTTAAATCATACATACATACATACATTCTAAAGAATCTCCTCCTACCTTCAGCCCTCTGCCTCCGCCCCTGTATCTCATCAAGTCAGCCTCATCTCTTTCACTTTATATTTTGGAGAGCGGGGTATGACACGGATTACAATTTATTGGAAAAATGATGCTATATAATCACTGTAAAAATAACAGTCGAAAAAATATATAAATTTTTTTGTATTTTTTGTTTATATATACATTCTGTATGTTATATATAAAATTTTACAAATTTATGTATTTTTTCGACTACCCGATATAAATAATTTCTACCATGGGCTAAAAGTGATAATATTTAGGGTTTTGGACGCCTCCGCCGACTTTACAGATTTATAAAAGTTAAAATAAAGGAATCAAAAGGTGTCAATAATCTTATGGTATTTTTCATCTTTTTCGATTGAATATTCAAAATTCATTCACGGGGTAGAAAAACTCTACAGCGTACAAATAATCGTTAAAATAGCACGGGTTAGCCAATTTTCGGATTGGTCAATCAAAAATAGCCAGCGTATCATTTAAAAATAATTAATATTTTGTTGCAACAGAGACGGTCCAACATAATATACTGGAGTTCGGTGCACATGTGCATGAACTTCTTACTGGACCAATAGACTTTGCTGGCTCCAGTATAATATACTGGAGTTCCAGTATATTATGCTCGAGTATTTTCCGAATTTTGAATAGAGTTTTCGTTCAAATTTATCTTTACATGAAAAGTGGCTAAATTTCGATTACGGTTGAAACTGTGGGTTATTTGAATTTCTCCCCAAATAACCTAGTTTCGAGATGAGATTTTTACATTCATATACACTATATGAAACTGTATTACCCTCCCTACTCAAGTTTTACTATAATTATCTTTATATACCCAATTACCATTTATGTACATTTTAAGGAAATTAATGATATTAATTAGTGTTCTAAAATAACTCTACCATATATTCCCACTCCCCCCACATTTCTCTCGCCACATCCCACCCCCCTCACCCACGTATCTTGCATTCCCACGATTTTCTCTTTACAAATCTCAGAAATCCTCCATTAACGCCTATTTCATCTCTTCTTCAAAAACCAGACGAAATTTTACTCTTATTCAAAATTCCTACCTCCATTAATTTCTCTGATTAGCTTGATTTTCAATGAAGAAGAAGATATCTTCAAAGAAGAGTCCTACAAAAGACAAAGAAGCAGTTATTCCTTCATTTGATTTCGATTTTTAAAATATTATTTGTTTGAATCGGGTGTTGTTGCAAAGAATTGGGATTCTCTCTACGTCTCTCTCTATCTCTCAATCCCTAATTTCAGTAATGCAAAGCAAAGGAAAAGAGAGCAGCAATTCCACCATTGACAACCATTAAAAAGTTTTGAAGCTTTGAATTCGAATTTGAGTTTTCAAAAACCATTATTTGTTTGGATTGGGTGTGTTGCAAACAATTGGGTATATGGTTTGGAGTTTATGTCTCAATTTTGAGGGTGTTTGAGTGAAGATTAGACTTGATTTTGGCTGAATTTCAGATTGAAACTCGAAGAAGAAGAAGAAGAAGAAGAAGAAGAAGAAGAAGAAGAAGAAGAAGAAGAAGAAGAAGAAGACGACATGATATACTTACATTATATTTACGAATTTATAGAAATATTATAGTCTGTTGTTTATATATATTTATTTTTTAAATTTAACTATTGTATGAAAGTTGAACAATATTGTATAAAAATTATATTTAAGTTGTATGATATTGTAGTTGTATATAACTGAGTAGAAATAATGTATGAAAATTGTAGATAAGTTGTATAATATATAATTAGTTGTATGAAATTTGTTTTTATTATGTATAAATTAGATACAAAATATACAAAAGACATATTGTATAAAATTTGTATTAAAAGGTATGATATTGTAGTTGTATATAACTTGGCAGAAATAATGTATGAAAGTTGTAGATAAGTTGTATAATATATAATTAGTTGTATGAAATTTGTCGTTACAAATCTCAACTTGAAGCCAGCAGTAGAGCGAATGCCTATGGGTGCTCAAAATTAACTGTAGTAATTTTCACTCCTAAGCGATACTGGTAGCACCCCCACCCCATCCCCCCAAAACCACATTTAGGAAACAATAACATCAAAGTGTTTGGACGTACGTAGGAAGAAATCAATAGCCCAGTCTGCTAGGGCCTCCATCATCAATGGTGATTACCAATTTTAGTTGCACGGTTGTGCGTTTATTTAATTTGTTTTCAAAACTTAAATTTTTTTCTTATGCTTCAGATTTTGGAGAGAAGGGGGGAGAGAGGAGAGAAAAAGGAAAAGGGCGTGACTAAATCCTTTGATTAAAGGTACAAATAATGGATTGGGAACCTTTTAAGGTAGATTGTATATATTTTGTAAACAAAATTTGTTTATGCCGGATAATTAACTAAACATGAATATTTAAGATAATAAAATTTCCAATAATATATAGGAATAAAAAATCCCTTTGGAGATTCTCTTGTTCAATGAATCTCTAATTTGTTTCAAAAGACAATAGATTTAGGACCGTCCTAGTATAAAATACCAAAAATGAAATGTATTAACATATCCAAATTTTAGATGCTACAAATATATTCTCCCCTTTTAATAGACACGTAAAGTGAATAATGACTAAATAGACGACAAAACTGCTACTAATAATTTCCTTTTCATTTTCGCTAATTACTAGGAGGACCATTTTATAGTGTAGTTGTTGGCAAGTAGCTCATCACTCACCATTAGGCCACTCAGGATTAAATCACGAGTAGGGATGTTAATAAAAATCCGAAAAATTGAACCAAATCAAAAACGAAACAAATTGACCAAAAAAATCTATACTTTTTAAGTTTGATTTCTGTTTACTATTAAACTTGATTTTTGGTTTTAAAGATACGTGATTTAATTCAATACCAATTAATAATCAAGATATATGAAGTATGTATGAAAGATAGAAGTGAATCAAACCAATATTTGTCAACAACAACGACCTCGAGAAGGTGACCTCGAGGTGGCTTAGGGCAGTAAGAACAATTAAGTAAAAGAATCAAAACAAGAACAATTTAAGCTAAGGAACATTTCTGATGAACATCCGGCAAAAAGTAGAGAGTATATTCGTTGCTCAGTAAAATATGGTCTTACAAATGATTGGGGTCCTCCTCATATAATGGGGGAACCCTAAATAAGAAATATTTCTATTTACAGTAGGGCATATTCTTGGTACAGCTGTCTAACCATCTAGTACGAAATTGTACGACCCTACTCCGTACGCCATGATTTTGTGGACGTGGCAGGAATCTGGCTCGTTCCGGTACAAATCCATAACGGTACTATTTTAGGATCGACTACACCCGACCTCGGTATGCATCGTGCTTCACCTTCGAACTCGGGTCTGATCCCCCGAGCTCGAACCTGGCCTTATTCGGACCCGGACTTCGAACAACCTCCCAAATGTGTAGATCGAAGGCATTCGATCTCGACCGTATACAGATAGTCCCCGCGTTTCTTAGAGTAAGATGATAAGATACGATTTGCATCTTGACCTCCCCGAGCTTCTCACGATGATGTCATGCTCATGACGTAGGTGCTTGAAATGACTGGAAATGTCACGTTGGCGTTCTTCCCCAAAACATCAAATGCGTGTCAGTGTTGGTCAGGCACTAGCGCCGCCGGTCCGTCACCGCCTTTCTATAAATAGGAGGCTATTATGTTAGACAAGAACCGTACTTTTCTCATCTTTATCTACTTTTGATCTTTCTCCTTCTTTGCTTCCTTCTTTAATTGTCCATTTCCATGGTTAGAACCTGTAGACACAAGGTCACAGGGCATCAATTTTACCAATTATGCCAAGGTTCACTTTTCAAAGCTTCGATTCGAAGCAACGCGAGAAAGACGCCGAATCCTTGTTGCACCAGAAAATACGCGATCTTTTCACTGCTGCTCATCTCTCTTAACTTCAACCTAGTGTAGCACTTCATTCCTTTTGCTCTCCATGGAATGAGGTGGCACTATCGTCTACTAACTTTTGCATCCCACCCCGGAACAATGTCCCAAGGATAAAAGTTCTTGGACCGCTGCTTGTGCATCTTGTACCCTTTTTGATTTTTCTTGTGATAGAAGGTGGATCTACATCTTCTGGTCTTTTCGTTCGCTGCTCCTCTTTTAGCGGATTATGTCCCAAAAATTCAACGGAATGCTCAACCCCTTTTGTTGGTAATATAGTTACACTCATCGAGGATTTTGTGCCCTAAATCTCTTCGAGCGTACCAACATTTTTCAAAGATCAGAAGTGGAGTCCCGGGGATGGAGATTCCCAAAGATGGTGCTCTCGAGGACGCGACCTTAAGAGTAGCTTAGGTTTTTAGTTTTTTTCTTTGCTCCTTTGTTCTTGTGTAAGGATCATTCATGGATGTTGTAATTTTATTTTTCAATCATCTCTTGTAAATATAAAAGGATCTCTTTGTCTTATTTTTGGCTCGTGTTGAATTTTCATTCTACCTTCGTCTGTGAAAAAACTTGATTGCATAACCTTGGTGACTGGCTCGAACACCGTACTCAGAACATAATAAGCCCTTAGGTTTTAATCGATCAATATAATACCCTTAAGGTTTTTGTTAATCCTTGAGCCAGGCTTGATTTGATGTAAGCTCGAGACATCGGTGTTTTGAGTTCGAGCTAAGTGAGAGCAAGGTTTCGAACATGAATTAAAGCTAGCCCTTACGCTTTGTAGACTGTCCCCAAGTGAGAAATTTCCCAAAATCGAATAGCTCGTGGGCTCAGTAGTCGAGCTAGCACTTGCTTGAACTAGAAAGTAGGTCTAAAAACGGAATAATCTTCGACGCCTCGATCTTGACGCCAATCTCATGACATCAACGCCTGAAGTGACTGAAAAGTTACCTTTTGTGCGGTTCCTAAAGCCATTAATTGGAGGCGGCTAACGGTCGGCCTTTTGGCTTCCAAAGTACGGTTAAATGTCTCCTATAAATAGATAAACTTCACACCTTTGCAAACTTTATTCTCATATTGTTCCCAAAGTTTCATCAGTTCTTTCAATCTCCCTAAATTCTTCCTTCTCTTCTACTTTCTATCAAAGTTCTCCATTTTCTTGATTTTCTGAACCGCGATGGCTAAAACCTCTAAACTGGTTCCCCAGAATGAAAAAGCTTCTCAGTCTTCTCGATCAACTAAGATAAAACCGGTGGTGCCCCCTCGTATTGAGGATTGCATTCCTCCGCCATGTGAAATAACATCTGATTTCAAAATCGAGAAACCTGTGTCGACAGTAGGCAGATGCGAGCCTATGTCTCGATATGTTTGTTTGATAACCAAAGGCGAGCTTATGCAAGTAAGGGAGGACTGCAACTGAGGGCAAAAAGAAGTGGCGATTCCTCCCTCCGAGGAGGACATCACTACATATAAAGTGGGGTACTTGAGCGTATACACCTATCCATTCACATTGGGTCCTGCAATTCCAGTTCAAGGTCCCATAGATCCGGTTATCCTCGACTTTTGCCAACAATACCGGTGACGCTTGGCCAGATCTACCCATTGTTCTGGCACATCGTTTACCTTCGATCATCTAATCAGACTGTACAGTCCCAGACTTTATCGTGGTGGCTTGATAAAATTGCAACGCCGATCCCCCAAATCTCTCTTCTATAGCAGAAGTTAAGTTATCGAGTGCACTTGATCATGCTAGGTGTCAATCTCGGAGGGCTACCCTTGAGGAGGTGCACGCTCGCGGCTTCGATCTCTTCGCTGATATTGAAAGGGCAAAGATTTTGGAAGAAGAGGCTGCCGCTCTGCTTTTCGATGAGGATGATTCAGCCAGTGGCTCCGAGAGTGGAGGAGACGAGGGTGAAGTCTCTAGGGAAGAGGCTTTCGAAGATGCGGCTCCCGAGGATGCAACTGCCGAAGATGTGATTCCAAAGTAGTTTTAGGTTTTTTTATTTTGTTTTTGCGTAAGTATCCTTGAGAAAACATTCCCTGTAATCATCTTTTGGAAATATAATAGGAACTCTTTATCTCATTTTCGACTTGCAGTGGATTTCATGTTGTTTTGATTTATGGAATACCTCTTTCGCATAACTTAAATGATTGGCCCTGGAATTGGCTTGGGCTCGGGATATAGTAAACCCTTAGATCCTTGATAGTAATCCTTGAGCTAGTTTAAGTTGATCCGACTAAAGCTCGGGATACCGTGACTTTTGAGTCCGGGTCGAATGAGAACAGAGTCTTGTATAATACGTTTTTGGCCTTTAAGCGTTTCGAAGTTGACCCTTAGGCTCTTATATATCAGCCCTTAGGATCTTTAAGTTGGCCCTTGGGCTTTTATGTATCGGCCCTTAGGCTCTTCAGGTTGGGCCAATTCGGCCTCTTAGAATAGCTACATAATTTTTCCCTCATTTCGGCTTAAAAGACTTAGTGAAAGTTTAATTATGCCTTAGCATGTGTTTTTTTTGCACCCGTAGGTTTTTTTGAAGGTTCGATATGTCGGAACCTTATTAGTGATTTGTTTATGTAAACATAATCGAATACCTCTTGAGGTATCTCCGAAAGCCGATGTTATCGAAGCCCTCAGATTTTTCGGGGGATGAATTTATCGAAGCCCTTCATATTTTGCTTTTGCCGAGGGTAGCCTGATTTAACCAATTTTTCAATGTTTGAAGGCCTTTAATTTATGCGGAAGTCGGACGTCTCCAAGCCGCATTATTTTGGCCGTAGCCTTCATATGACCGTAGTCTTTAGTATGGCCATAACCTTTGGGTATATCACTTGGGTGTGTTTCCCGATAACTTCCCGAACTTGTTCGAAAAGCTAGTCCCCGAGCACATTGGCCTTGGCCTTTGTTTCGAGGGGGTGCCTCTTTGAGGTCTTGTAAGTCCGAATTTACAATGGCTCAGATGTACTAACTATCGATAACAGTCCCCGGGCATTTGGGGTGTTTTCATTTTTTGCCTCTTGAGCTGTTTCCCGTAGGATTATGATTGTAGAGTTCATGTAAAAGCAGACTTCTTAGAGACATCAAGTATTTTTGATATTAACAGAATTGATACATCCGTACATGATTTGCTGTCGGGGCTTGACTACTATATGGATACGGTTCATCTGACCATTTGGCCCATTATAGAGTTTACCTATCGAGGTTCTCTTAGGCATGAAGTATTTTCCTTGAATATATACCCTACGAGGGTGATGCCCCCCAGTATGCGTGGTTGATTAAAAAGAAACCTTGGATACTGTTGTTTTCCTTAGGCAGCACATAGTTGTTGCCTCGTTAAAAACCTTGCCGGCAAAACCCATTCGGGATAAAACCCGAGACAAGGGAAAAAGAGTGCAACATATGCTTTAAAACCTAAGGCCTTCATGTAAAAAAGGTGGCTTCATGATCACGCACCTTCGAGAGCTTCCATCGTGCCGAGCTTGCAAGATCCTTTACCAATGATTCTGAGGGCTTAATACGGCCCTATCTTGCCATCTGCAATCGTGATATCTTCGAAAGCCTTGGCCTGGTCGGGGATGATTCTGATGCCCCGATCTGATACCATGAAGTCGAGAAACTTGTCCGTGCCAACTCCGAAGGCATGTTCTCTAGGTTGAGCTTCGTGTCGCATTGCCCCGAAACGTTGATTGTTTCCTGCAAATGAATTAAAATGGTCCTCTATGCACATGGACTTAACCAGTTATGTCATCAATATAAGCTTTCGTTAATTTAACTATTTATTCTTCGAGCAGAATCCCTATTATATTTAAACGGGACCTAGCAATGCGATCCATATTATCAATAGGAAACTAAATTAGTTTTTCTTGAGTTCGGGGGTTAATCCCGTTCCCAAGCGTACCTTTCTTTTGAGCGGTTGACTTGGTAGTATCGGGCTTCTCGGGAACAACGAAGGTTCGAGGATCTGGGGAGTTTCCTTCTTCGCCTTTGGTTACCTGTTATTATGCTTCCGTCGAGGCTTGGAGCTGAGATTCATACTTAGTCACCTGATTACCTTCCGGTATCGGCACCACTTCCTCGATTGCAAACATCTCTTTTGCAGCATGCTGTTCTCCGTGGACTATTTTCACTCTTCCTTTGTTGGGAATTTCATCATCCGATGGAGAGTCGAAGGCACTGCCCTCATGTTGTGTATCCATGGTCTCCCGAAGAGTGTCATACCTCATGTCACCTTCGATGACATGGAACCTGGTGTCTTGTATGGTCCCAACAATGTTTACTGGAAAGGTAATTTCTCCCTTTGTTATTTTGCTTGCCATATTAAAGCCATTCAGCACTCGGGACGCAGGTACAATCCGATCTTGCAGGTCGAGTTATTCCACGACCCTCGATTTGATTATGTTCACTGAGCTGCTTGGATCCACTAAAACACGTTTCACTTGAACTTTATTTCAAATGATAGAAATTACCAGGGCATCGTTGTGAGGTTGGGATACGTCCTCCGCTTCGTTGTCACAGAATGATAGGGCATCCTCGGGCACATAACTCCGAGTTCGTTTCTCTTTTTTGATTGATACTTTGGTGCGCTTGAATATAGGTCGTTGAGGGACGTCGACTCCGCCAATGATCATGTGGATTACATGTTGTGGTTCTTCTTGCTCATTGTTCTTTGTGTCTCTCTCCCTGAAGTGATTCTTAGCCCGATCACTTAGAAATTCTCGAAGATGGCCCTTGTTAAACAAGCGAGCCACTTCTTCCCTTCGCTGTCTGCAATCTTCTGTCCGATGACCATGTGTACATAAAGTTCGGGTTTCTTTGAAAAGGATCGGTCTGATTGGCCTTGGCAACTTGGTGTCTTTAATTCTCCCAATAGCGGAGACAATCCCTGATGCATCGATGCTGAAGTTGTGTTCTGATAATCGAAGAGCTTCTGCGAGGTCAGAATGCTTGTTAAATCCACTTTTCCTCATGAGTCCCCGAGAGCTTTGACCTCGATTATTTCTTCGATCACTCCGAGGAGGGTTGTGGCTCGGGCCGTTGCTCCTCCGATCGGCATATAGCTGGTGCCACTCTTTGTTGAATCTCGATTCTCGGTTCTCGATCTTTGTCCCGAGGGGGATTAGTTGCGAATCTATTAGGATACACAGAACCCGAGGGGGCTCCCAGCTGGTCGTCCTCAACCCTGATCTTTGATTGATAACGGTTGTGAACATCCGACCAAGTAACAATTGGATATTCAATCAAGTTCTGTTTCAATTGCCGAGAAGTGATCGAACTCCTTTCATTCAGACCTTGCATAAAGGCCTGTACTGCCCAGTCATCGAAGACCGGAGGCAACTTCATTCTTTCCATCTAAAATCGGGACACGAACTCCCTTAGAATTTTGTTATTCTTTTGCTTAATTTTGAAGACGTCCGATTTCCTCGTGGCCACCTTTATGGCCCCGGCGTGGGCTTTAACGAAAGTGTCCTCCAACATAGCAAATGAGTCAATAGAGTTAGGAGCTAAGTTTTGATACCAAATCATAGCTCCTTTTGAGAGTGTTTCCCCAAATATTTTCAACAACACCGACTCGATTTCATCATCATTCAAGTCATTTCCTTTGATCCCACGGGTGTATGAAGTAATATGTTCGTTAGGATCTGTTGTTCCGTTGTATTTGGGTATGTCGGGCATGCAAAAATTTTTGGGAATGGACATCGGTGCCGCACTCTGAGGGAATGGTTTCTGTACAAATTTCTTGGCGTCTAAACCTTTTGAAATTGGAGGTGCCCACGGTATCTGGTCTACGCGGGAGTTATAGGTCTCCACTTTTTTATCATTGTCTTCAATTTTCTTCTACTCGGACTCAACCCTCTTAGTGAGCTCTTCGAGCATTTTCATAATTGCGGGGTTAGTCCCCGAGCCACTTTCATTAGACCTTTCTGGCGTTGGCTCAGCACACCAATTGTTATCATGCTCAGCTACGCTCGGGATTTTATTTTGACTTTAGAGTTGAGCGATGGTGATTTGCTGAGCCTGCAGCATCTCGAATATTACTTGGAGACTGACTCCCCCATCTCTTATTTCTAGCGTTCCTTGGTCGCTTCCCTACGTGCATTCCCTACGGGGTCTGTGCCTGCATCCGTATTAGAGTGTTATGCGAACTGATATCAACTGGCTCCATATTTGTCCCTCCCCCAGGGTTTATGGGTGGTACATCGACCCCTATACCGTTGTTTTCTCTAAGTCCTTCACAGTCATGAACAGGTGTGTTTTGTGTGCTAGACATGTTCGAGCCTCAAAATCAAAAAACCTTGACAAGAAAAAGTGTAAAGACAACGTATGTAATGAGAATCAGTAAAGAAATAATCACTATTATCTTTAGCCCCACGGTGGGTGCCAAACTGTTTACCTCGAAAATATGAGTAACAATTAAACTTGATTTGTGATTTTAAAGATACGTTATTTAATTCAATACCAATTAATAATCAAGAAATATAAAGTAGAGATGAAAGATAGAAGTGAATAAAACCAATATTTGTCAACAGCAGTGACCTCGAGAAGGTGACCTCGAGGTGGCTTAGGGCAGTATGAACAATTAAGTACGAGAATAAAAATAAGAAGAATTTAAGCTAAGGAACAATTCTGATGAACAACAGGCAAAAAGTAGAGAGTATATTCTTTGCTCAATAAAAGATAGTCTTACAAATGATTGGGGTCCTTATATAATGGGGGAACCCAAAATAAGGAATATTTCTATTTACAGCAGGGAATATTCTTGGTACAGCTGTCTAACCATCTAGTACGGAATTGTACGATCCTACTCTGTAATTTGCGCCATGATTTTGGGGACGTGGAAGAAATCTAGCTCGTTTCGGTACAAATCCACAACGGTACTATTTAGAGGTTGAATACACCTGACCTCGGTATGTATCGTGCTTCACCTTCGAACTCGGGTCTGGTCCCTCGAGCTCGAACCTGGCCTTACTAGGACTCGGACTTCGAACGACCTCCCAAGTGTATAGATCGAAGGCATTCGATCTCGACCGTATACAGTTTGAATTTTAAAAATCGATCAAATTTGGTCTGATTTTGGTTTTAATAAAAAAAAACCAAAAAATCAAACCAAATCGACTATAGAAGTAGCTATTTAAATTTATTATTAACCTCTATACCAAACTTGACTGCTTCGACCGACAAAAACCGAATCGATAAAAAGCCGACTTAATTGGTTTGGTTTGGTTCCAATATTTGAAGAACCGACTTACTTGGTTTGATTTCTTTTTAGGAAAAAATCGATCCAAACCTAACCATAAACACCCTTAATCACGAGACTATGTTTATATTTAATTTAGCATTTGAAATTGACTCTTTTACAAAGTTAATCATACCATGAACCACACTTTTTCATAAACTGTGCCCGACCCTTATGAATGATAACTAGATGGTCACAAAATAATGAGGTAGGATAAAGTATTGAGAAACATGGCCAAAAATGTAAGGCTGCTGATCTGTTGTTTAACTGGTTTACTCAGAAATGCAGGGTAAGGCAGCATACAATAGACCTTTGTGATCCGGCCCTTCACCGGACCCCGCACATAGCAGGAGCTTAGTACATTGTGCATCAACTTCAGTTAGCAGTCCATACAACCAAATTAGTCCAGCAACTGTCGTGGCTAGGCTTCTGTATTCTGCCTCTGCAGAACTTCTGGATACAGTGGTCTGCTTCATAGACTTCCATGAAACCAATGAATCACCAACCTTGACTAAATAACCTGTAACTGATTTTCTAGTTAGAGGACATGCAGCCCAGTCTGCATCACAATAAGCTGTGATTGTATTACTTTGAGAGCTTGATAATAAGATCCCTTGGCCTGGCTGATTTTCACATATCTTACTATCCTCAATGCAACTTCCATGTGAGATGTTTTAGGCTGTTGGAGAAATTGGCTAAGAGTCTGAACTCCAAATGTTATATCAGGCCTTGTTACTGTTAAATATAACAATTTTCCTATTAATCTTTGGTAGGATGTTTGATCAACTGTACTGTCTTCATTTCTTGAACACTCTGCCATGTCAATGTGATCATCATACTATTTTGAAGTTAATTTGATGTTAACATCTACTGGAGTTATTGCTGGTTTGGCAGCAGCTAATCCAGCTTCTGAAATCAACTCTAAGGCATATTTTCTTTGATGCATAGTAATTCCTTGACTGGACCTTGCAAACTCAATCCCTAAGAAGTATTTGAGCTTCCCCAGATCTTTCATTTTGAAAGCATTTTGCAGTAGAGTCTTTGTTTCTTCAATTAACTTCAGACTGTCACCTGTAATTAACATATCATCTACATAAACTAAAATTAGAGTAGTACCTTCAGTTGTCTTTCTGATGAATAGGGAGTGATCATACTGGCTTTGTTTGAATTTGAATCCTTAACAATGCTTCACACAGTTTTGCATTCCATTGTCTAGGTGCATGTTTAAGTCCATGTAGGGATTTAACAAGTCTACACACAGTTTTCTCCCCCTGACTTTTAAATCCCTGTGGTAGGTCCATATAGATTTCATCAAATAGATCCCCTTGTAGAAAAGCATTGTATACATCCATTTGATGTATATGCCATTTCCTTGAAGCTGCCAGTGCTAGAATACTTCTTACTGTTACCATTTTCACTACAGGTGAAAAGGTTTCTTGATAGTCAATTCCTTCCTTTTGGCTATATCCTTTTGCCACTAATCTAGCTTTGAATCTTTCAATCTCTCCTGTGGCTTTGTATTTGATTTTGTAAATCCATTTACACCCTATAGGTTTCTTACCTTCTGGCAAAGTCACAATTTCCCATGTATGATTGTTTTCAAGAGCCTGTATCTCTTCCTCCATAGCTTGAATCCATCTAGGATCTAAAATAGCTTTAGAATAATTAGTTGGTTCAGACATTGTTGAAGTTGTAGCTAGATATGACTGATATTTAGATGAAAGATGATCATAGTTGATATATTTATTTAAAGCATAAGGAACATTTTGATGAATATTCAGAGATACAAAGTCTTTCAACCATACTGGAGGGTGTTTGTCTCTGCAGGATCTTCTTCTGTCTCCAACTGAGATCTAATTCTGAGCTTCAATAGCACATGGTGTGTGTGAATTGTTAGTTTGTGTAACCTCTGAACTTAGCCCTTCATCTGTTTGAACATGAACATATCTATGCAGTTTTCTTCATTGTTTTGTTGCATATCACTTACACTATAGTCTGTAACCATATCTATATTCTCATCTTCTGTATTCTGCTGCACATTAGTTCCACTAGGTTCTAAGTTGTCACCAACATTTGTAGTTGTATTTGTATTTCTGTTTTGAGATAGTATTGGATTATCATACATCATTCTCAATTCTGGAGTTATATCCACAAACACCTGTGAAGGACTATTGTCCTTTTTTGTGAATGGAAAAACATCTTCTCTAAATATAACATCTCTGCTTGTGAAGAAAGATTTGTTAGTTGGATCATATAAAATATATCCTTTCTGGACTTTTGAATACCCCATGTGAATAACTAGCTTAGCTCTAGGCATTAACTTATCATGTTCTTGTACTGTTTTTGCAAAACAAAGGCATCCTATTATTCTAAGATGCATAAGAGATGGCTTTCTTTTATGTAGTCTTTCAAATGGAGACATGTTACCAATAACAACACTAGGCATTCTATTTATTAGACATACAGCAGCTAAAACACAGTAACCCCAAAATTTAATAGGTATTTGAGCTTGAAATCTAATAGCCTTCGTGACTTCTAATATATGTCTGTGTTTTCTCTCAGCTACACCATTCTGCTGAGGTGTATACAGACAAGTTCTTTGATGTATTGTTCCTAATTCTTTAAATATTTGTTCACACACAAAGTTCACAAATTCTGACCCATTGTCTGTTCTTATAATTTTTACTGTTGTATCAAACTGTGTTTTGACATATTTGAAAAAATGCTGAATTGACACACAAGCATCAGATTTTTGTTTTAGCAAAAATATCCAAGTTACTCTTGAAAAATCATCTACAATAGTCAGAAAGTACTTATTTTCATCTGTAGTAGGAACTCTATAAGGCCCCACAAGTCTACATGTATAAGATCAAAACACTTGCTACTTTGTATACTACTTGTAGGAAATGGTAACCTAGTCTGTTTGGCACAAGGACATGCAGTGCACTTATTTATTCTATTTCTAATAGTATCAGTATCTATATGTAGTATTTTCTTAAGTGTCTGGGTGGACACATGGCCACATCTCCTGTGCCACAGAACTATATCTGAGTGTTCACTCTTATTTGTATCATTTTCCTTTGCAGTCAAAGCTACCATTTTGTTCCTTTCAGCTGTATTAGTGTACAGAAGATATAATCCACCATTTTTTTTACCAATCCCCTTCACCTTCCCAGTGAAGAGTTCCTGAAATACACAAAAATCAGGAAAAAATATTACTGAGCATTGCAATTCTTTGGTTAGCTTAGAGACTGATAATAGGTTATATTTGAATTGAGGAACATAAAACACATTAGTTATAATACTGTTTTCTAATATAGAACTTGTTCCTATATGAGTGACAGTTGTAATATCTCCATTAGGAAGTAAAACTTTCTTTGGATTGTTTGATTTATTTACTGTCCATCTAGTAATTTTTTGTCAGCTATCATATGATTCGTTGCCCCTGTGTCTATAATCCATTGACTAAGGCAATCAGAAACTAATAAAGTTGTATCCATACCTGCCACATTAGCTGCAGTAGTTGAATTTGATATACTAGTGTTATTCAACATCTGCAGAATCTGTTCATACTGAGACTTTGTAAGAGCATAGTTTTCAAGACCTGATTTCTCCATATTTGAATTAGGTCCTTGAGCTTGAGCATTAGACCCTGGTTTTGCCTCATCTAGCACATTTGTATTTTTCTCATAGTTGAACACAGGCATTGAGTTTGTTTGTTGATCATTAGACTGACTAGATTTTGTCAACAAATTCACATTATAGGCTGCATTTGTCCCAGCATTCATTCTCCTCTTGTTCTTGAAATCTGCAAGATATCCTACTATCTTATAGCAGTTTTCTTTATTATGCCCTTTCATTTTACAGTAGTCACAGTAAGCATTATAATTCCTTTTAAACTTCTGATTCTGATTCTGATTTGCACTAGATTTTGAGTACATAGCAATCTCATAGTTTCCTACTTGACTTGTAGGATTATATCCCAAGATTCCTGAAGTTGCAGCAACATATTTTTGACCCTCATCACTTACAATCAGTGCATAGGCTTGATTTACTGTAGGAACAGGACTTCTCATCAGAATTTGACTCCTAGCATGTGAGTATGAGTCATTCAGCCCCATTAAAAATTGATATAGCTTCAGTTTCTGCAAATAAGCTACAAAATCTCTCGATTTTGGACAATCACAGCCAGGTGCTGGTACTAATGCTTCAAGCTCTTCCCATAGATCTTTTAATTTCGAAAAATATACTGATACAGACGTTGTTCCTTGCGATAGAGTAGCAATTTCTTTGTGAAGATTGAAGGTTCTTGAACCATCTCTCTTGTTGAACCTTTCAGCCAAATCTTCCCAGACCACTTGTGCACTAGATGCATACATAATTCCTCCAAGAAGCCCTTTTCCAACTGAATTCATAATGCAAGAAAGAACAATTGCATTTACTCTTTCCCAGTGATTCCATATCGTTTCTGGGAATCTTTCTTTCCTGCATGTACCATCAACCATTCCTAGCTTATTCCTGCCCAGCAAAGCTACTCTCATAGACCTGAACCAAATTGAGTAGTTCTCCATTCCTGTCAGCTGAAAGAAGATGATCTGAATTCCACTAACATCTGCAGGCGACAAGAACAAGGGATGATTGTAGTCAATTCCATTGACTTGATTTCCTTGAACACCAGCTGCATGTTCATTTGGAGGTTGAATTCCTGATGGTTGAGCTACTGTTTCACCATTAACAGCCACTTTTTGTTAATTTTCTTTTCAAGATTTTGATAAGAAGAAAGGTGCAGAAACTTTGCAAAATTAAAGACTTCTTGAATTGAAATTTGGGTCGATGTATGAATCACAACAGTAAGTCGTGTAAGCTCTGATACCATGAAGATTTTTTCATACAATTATAATGAAGAACATGAAGAAATTATCTAAGAAGCTTTAGAAAGAAAGAGAATAACAGAAGCATAAGTTAGGCAGAGAAAGAAATGTTAGGCGGAGAGATAGAGAGAAGAATTTTAGAGTTTTTATTTTTCATTCTCTAAAAATGTAGTTTACATTTAGTGTTACATAATTAGTATATATATATATATATATATATACTAATTATGTAGTTAAGAACTTACTAACTACCTAACAACTCCCTAACAGCTATTAGTTGGTTATTTAACAGCTTTTAGCTAAAAGACTAATCTACCCTCACATTACATTATTTAACAATATTCCACAAGAAAAGCAGTCACAAAATTGGATACAGGGAACTTGTACTCAAATTGGAAGGAGAGGAGAAAATGAGGTGGAGGAAAGAAAACATCTTGTTTCCGCTACAACAAGATGAAATTATTGAAGTATACTATAACTAGCGACAGAAAGAGAGAGAGAGAGAGAGAGAGAGAGAGAGATGAAATTATTGAAGTATACTATAACTAGAGACAGAGAGAGAGAGAGAGAGAGAGAGAGAGAGAGAGAGAGAGAGAGCTAACACTAAAAAGCCACAAAAGCACAAACCTCAGGAATAAAGTTGAGTAGAAACGGATTTCCTCTCTTAGCAATCTTTATACTCTTAACATCACAGATTTGGGCCTAATTTACAGAAGCTTAGTCAATAACGGCACCATTTGACATCTGCACAGGATTCAGGTATTTGTGAATCCTTCATCACAAGAATTGAGCAATCACATGTCATGAGACTTAGCTTGAGCGAAGCTAGTTGTACAAAAGCAAATACAAGGACTAAATTATTCCAGTGTCTCACCGTCATAATTACATCATCAAATGATTCTTCTTCTCACCCAAAGAAATATAATTTATCATTAAGAATACATTTTTTATGAATAACAACACCCAAAGAAAAAGACTAAGACAAATGGGTCGAAGCAGTCAAGTTTGGTATATCATCCCTTTACACCTACCTCTTATGCTTAAATGTAACAAGAAATCACACAAACAGGGGCAAGAAATGCAACTCAGAACTACTGTCTGAAGTTCATGTTGTAATTTTAGACGAGTCATCTCTGGACCAAATGGATGGATGACGCTCAAATGATACATGATGCATAAAAAATAGGGTTATGATCGTTTAAATTTTCTGCCCGTTACCTTCAATGCATGAGGAAAAAGAGAATTAAAGTATACTTGGTTGCATTCCGCCCAAAAAGGAAAAAGATCCCCGCTGGCGCTTCTCATTTGCTGAAGTTTTTGGTGGCCCTTGCTTCTTTTCATCTTTAGGTGATAACTTAGATTGAATAGCTCCAAGTATGACTGAGCCAAACCTAGCAAGTAATGACTAAATGCCATAAGAGGGCTATTTGCATGATAAAATGAATTTGCTCAACAAACTGCATTCTCAATGAACATGAAGATTTTTATATTATATTAATCTATGGCTCATGAAACAAATAGCAACACACCAAGTGTACATTGTCCTTCCCCATTTTACTTTTTATACTTGAATAACTATACAAAGGTATATTGACCTCCTTCTTATCTTCTGATGTTTGTATATAGGATGTGTCACGATCCTTAGTGGATTTTGGGTCGTGACAGCATGGTATCAGAGCACTAGGTTCCCGTAGGTCTCACGAGTCATGAGCAAGTCTAGTAGAGTCTCGCGGATTGGTACGGAGACGTCTGTACTTATCCTCGGGAAGCTGCAGGACTGTTAGGAGTACTTCCCTTCTTGATTCCTCATCGTGCGATTTGATCCCTGGAGGCTATGCCTTTAATTCCTTCCTATTCAATCTTATGCGACACGAACCGCTTGTTGTAAATCGAGAATTGAAGAATTGTACTGGTACTACCGATTTGGTGCGAAATCTTTCTCCCTGCATAGTTGTCTGAGCTATTATCGTCGCCTTGTGGAAGGATGTGTTGTCGTTTCAGCTCAGTAGCGGTACTTCTGAGAGCTCTGAGGCTAGGGACAAGATGCCATGATGCTATGAACGATTGTTCCGCAGTGTTGATATGATGGTAGGATGTTTCTTACGTGTCGGGGCAGTGAATGACTTGAAGGAAGGTTTACTCTGTGCATGATCTAGAGATTCGATATTTTATTCCCGGTAGGGGAAAGGTAAACGGACTAAGAATGGTCAGATGTGGGCTGGTGGAGTAACGAGATTTGGTATTTGCGAGCGTGGTGGAGTTTTCTTCTATGATGAGGTGTCGTGTCCTAATTGAAAGTACTCAGTTCGCCGGTGTTACGATCTTCTACAATTCGCCTTTGGGGCAAGATATCGTGAAATAGTATTGGAGATGCGGCTGTCAGATATCGCAGGGTGCGGTGGTTTAGGATTGAATCAGTGTTTCTAATGTTGACGGTTCGAGAAAGATGATCTTCGGAAGGGTTTAGAGTTAGCAGCAATTGTGGGTTCAAGTGCCACGAAGATAGATTCTAATTAAGGCAACAACTGAGCAGCAAAGGATAAGGAAGGACATGTGGGGAGTGTCAGGCGGTGGTTAAAATTTCCAGAAGGCCAGGTATAAGAAGTAAAGGTCGAGTCGTCGACTAAAGGGCTGTGTTTCGCCAAAGTGGGAGAGTTTGGAGTGATTTGGGAAATTTTAGTGATTGATAATTTGGGCCTACGGATTAATTTGAAGTATGGGCTATTATGCGGCAGGAGATTTGATATAACGAAAAGGAGCTGCTTGACATGAAGGAGGATACAACCTAACTTTGAGTTGAAGGGATGTTGCCGCGCAACTAATTGATGTCCACGAAGGATGAATGGACTTGTACAGCTAGAGAGTGAGCTTGGACTCAGGAGGGGTCATTAATGTCATGGTGATTGCACCCCGTGTAGCAGTGTTGGAAGCGTCGGCACGTGGATTCCACAGGCGGGATATCTCCAGTGAGAAGGACGGTGGTCACATGGTTGGTGAAGCTTCTGCAAAGGGTTCTATTGGCTATACAGCAAAGAGATCGGTCGTGTGAACGTGGTTGATGATTCAGAGAATAACAAGAGGGTTTTACAGAAAGATACCGAGAATTTTGGCGATTGATTGCGCAAGGTTATGTCAACAAGAGATAAAAGATCCTGGTGAATTCCAGAATTTGTGTAATAATGGCGTCAAGCTAAGTGGGAGAGTCCCACCGCCTATGATTAAGGATTGCCTGGTTAACTACTTGCGAGGTTTCTGACTATTAGCATATTGATGGGTTATTTCAGCTACAGGAAAGGAACATAAGTGGTAAATTGAGCAAAGGAATTGTTAAAGGTGTGCTATGGTTGGCCTTATTGGCTCATGTTCAGACTTGGGGAAGAATTCAGGATTTATGCCTTGTATAGAGGTGGGTTTCAAGGGAAGTGATTCTGCCGGGTGCTTCGTCGAGAGGGTATTCATGTGCTAGAAGATTTATGGAGCGGATTATATTCGGAGCCAAGTCAGAGCGGGTGGCTCTCAACAACGGTCCTAGTGGATTCAAAGGGGTAAAGTGTGGCACCTGATGGCTTCGAGCATGTAGATACAGTTAAGAATCAAGCCTTGTAGCAGCTTATGAGGAGGTGCCCAGAAGATTCTATGATGTTTTGACCTGCATGATAGCAATTGGGAAGTATGAAATGGTTCGTGGGATTTGAGATAGCATGGTCTCGTGAGTCAAGGTCACTCGAGATGAGTGCGGATGGAGTATGCTATGTGTTGAATGGAGTTTTCTAAGGCAATCGAGGATAAATCGGAAGAAGATAGATTGATTAGCCATAGTTGAATTGGCATATTAGTGGTTGTGATCGGTTCCTTCAGCGCGATCAAGTTATGCAAGTGATTTGTGACGGTACGTGTGAGGGTTGTCGACCGCCATAATTGATTTTATTCGGAAGTATTCTAGTATTATAGCATGTTATGTGTAGGCGGATCCCGGAAGGGCTATGGTGGCTTAGACCACTACTTGAAGGTTGCATATTCTACAGTCATGAAGATATTACTCGTGTGTTGCCAAGGTTCTTTCAGAATAAGTTAAGTAAAAAGTGTTTATATGATGAAGTGTTTACCCTATTAGTGATTCAGAAGGTATGATGAAACTCTGGCGGTATCGTATATTGGCATGTTAGGTGCAGTGAGCGGTATGAAATTTGAAAGTGAGGATCAAGGTTGCGACTTGGTGTTGACAAGGATGTCACGAGCTCGGATGAGCATGAAAGGGATTTGAATGTTTAGAGTAAGCTGGCATTGTCTCCAGTGTCACCCGAGATCGGTGTTTTGTGAAAGAGGCTTTGCATCCTGGTTATGGATTCTTGATCGCTTTTCAGCATTAGTGCGGCTGGTGGTATGGATATACAGACTTGTTATCTATTACGGAAGGTCGTGGGAGCGTGTTCCACGGGAAGATTGTATAAGTGTGGCATGTAGTCACTGATTGATTAGAGAATGAAACCAAGTATGGAGATCGTAGTGGTATCGTTAATATAAGAATTTATGCCTGGAGGGCACTCGGTTTATTGGGTTGTGGGCTGTGGAGGATTACATCAGTTATGATGGTTGTTCGTGTGTGTTATGGAAAAAATGGATTATTATGGACCTAGAAAAAGATTATTGGCCTAGTTCGGTACGATCAGAATCGGCTTGAGGTCTATGGATGGATTTAAATATGAATATGGGCTCTATATCAGGCCGAATGTGTTCATTTCAGCATAGCTCTCCTTATGGAGGAGCATTCGGACGTTGGATGTTATTTCGTCGTCGGCTATTTCCTGTAATGCTATATTGTGCCGTATGAGTTGCAAAACGGCTTGGTAAATTTCTTATGTGTTGAGGTTCCGCGTAGCGATGATGTTATGTGAACAGGATGGCTCTTTAGTTTTAGAATATTTATCACACTTCAGTTGTGCTTGGGTTTGTTAGATTATGGCGCTATATGTCCCATTAGGGATGGTATTATGCACTTAGCGTGCTTGTGATCGATGTTCGGTATTGTGTTGTAATGAGCAATTTAGCTCAATGTGTATCTTCTTATGTGAGTTTTATGTGTGGATCGGGTTGCACACCACAATAGTGTGATGATATTTGCAGTCCCTTACATTCTATCCTGTGTGTTTTGTTTCCCATTTTCTGAGGAAAGTTCATATTTAGCTGCGTGAGTGGAGTAGTCCCTTCTAGAGCTCGTCTTTCTTATGTATCACGTTCGAGTTGGTAGCCTATGGGTACATGGTGGCATCATATGAGACTTTTGGTCATGTCTGGGGTGGCTTGTTGCCTGAGCAGTTCGTAATGGGTGAGACAAGGTTATTTGACCTAGGATCAGTGAAATCGGATGGTATGAAGTACATTAAGGGACTACGGCCATTATTTGGTTCAAGATGAGGTGATGGTTCCTGACAAGAGTATACACCCAATGATTTGTTGGTTCGGCAATTGGTTATGAATTTCTATACATCTCTTCCATCGTGGCAGTATTTTAAGAGTTAGAGCAAGACCTATGTAGGTAATGAGGTGCCATGGGAGCATCAGATTCGTGGAACTTCGAAGTGCTTGATCGGAGAATGCTATTGTGGTTCTGTGAGTAAAGTGGTGCAAGGTGTGAAGTCAGCTAAGATACGAAGTCATGTTTTGGTGCTGCGTGTAATTATTAGTACGGTGGGCGGATGTTGGAACATGCCTGGTAGAGAATTTCGGATGAAGAAATTGGGCTCTAAGGCTTATTTGCTTAAATGAAAAAGGATATCTTCAGATTGACCGAGCTTGGGAGCCTAGCTGAGTTGTGGTAGCACGGGTAGGTGCTCGAGGTGTTAACTAGTAATTCCAAACAACCCCAGAACAGTTCCTAGCACGTTCGAGGACGAACAATTGTTTAAGTGGGAGAGGATGTAACGACCCGACCGGTCGTTTTGAGCTCTAGCGCGTCGTTCAGCAATTTGGGGCCATGAGCAACTTCACTTCAGGTATTATGACTTGTACGCATGGTCGGAATTGAATTTCGAAAAGTTCGGAGCTGACTTGGAGAGGAAATTCTCATTTCGAAAGCTTTAAGTTGGGAGAATTTACTAGGATTGGGCTTCAGAGTAAACGACCTTGGAATCGAGATCTGAAGGTTCCAGCAGGTTCGTATGATGATTTCGGACTTGGGCGTATGCACGGATCGGGTTTTGGGTGACCCAGGAGCGTTTTGGCGCCTATTGTGGAAGTTAGCATTTTGGAAGAAATTTCATAAGTTTGGGTTGAAGTGCATTTCACTGTTATCGATATTCGTTTGAAATTCTGAGTCTGGGAGTAGCTTTGTATGGTGATTCTGGAGTTGGGAGCGCGATCGGAAGTGAATTCGGATGGCCGTGGAGCATTTTGGAGCCATTTGGCTAAGGATAGAAATTTGAAGGTTTTTGAGAGGTTTGACCGGAGGTGGACTTTTTGATATCGGGGTCGGAATCCAATTTCGAAAGTTGGAGTAGGTCTGTAATGTCGAATATGACTTGTGTGCAAAATTTGAAGTCAATCGGACGTGATTTGATAGGTTTAAACATCAGAAGTAGAAGTTTGAAATTCTAAAGTTCATAAAGCTTGGATTGGAGGTTGATTCGTAGTTTAAGCGTTTTTTGATATGATTTGAGGCCTCGAGCAAGTTCGTAATGCGTTTTGGGACTAGTTGGTATGATTGGTTGGGGTCCCGGGGGCCTCGGGTGGATTCCGGGTGGTTAATGGATCGAAGATAGAATTTTTGGAAGGCTGAAGTTGCTGGTTGCTGGTATAACCGCACCTGCGAGAATTGGGCCGCAGAAGCGGCCAGAGGAGTCATAGATGCGGCTTGGACCAAAAGTGAAGAGGACCGCAGATGCGGTCAAGCAGCCACAGAAGCAGGACCGCACCTGCGCCGGTCGAATAGCAGAAGTGGAAGGGAGGGCCTGGTGAGATATCCGCAGAAGCGGTAGAAGAGCTGCACCTGCGGAACCGCAGAAGCGGTCAAGGGACCGCAGGTGCGGAAGTGCTGGAGGCAGAATGATTCTTTTAAAATTGGGGGTTTGGTCATTTTCCCCCATTTTTCATTGGTTGTGGACGATTTTGGAGAGCTTCAAGTGGGATTTTTCATCATCAACGACAAGATAAGCTAATCCCACCTATCTTGCGGTTAAATACATTGATTATGTACGGATTTTAGCATGTAATGGTAGAAATTTGGAGGTTTGAGGGAAAACCTAGAAAATTTATATTCTTGGAATTTGACCACGATTTTGGGTATGGAATTAAGATAAAATCGTATATTTGAGTTCGTGTGTTCATGGGTAAACTTTATCTTCGAAAAATTTTGGAATCCGGGCAGGTGGGCCCGAGGGCATTTTTGTCAACTTTTCGATCGGGGTTAGGAATTGTTATAAATTGGATTGTAATGAGTAATTGAGCATATATTAATGGATTTACATAATTATGGCTAGCTTTGGAGCATTTAGCATCGAGTCGAGTCTTCGGGAGGGCGTGAAATGCCGGTTATGGATCTTCGAAGCGAGGTGAGTCTCCTTTCTAACCTTGTATGAGGGAATTGTCCCCATAGGTGAGTTAATTGGTTATGTGCTCCTATTTGTGGGGGCTACGTACGCACGAGGTGACGAGAGTCCATGCGTAGCAACTATTATGCTTATGTCCGGGTAGTCTAGGACCCAAAAGCATGCTTACTTGTAATAAGTGCAACCTTGTTGACAAATTTAAGAATGCTTAAAACATATTAAATGTGTAAATGAATTTCTAAAAGACTAGATATCATTACTTGATTTTTAAAAAAGAGAAACTCGCCTTCTTCCTGAATATTTGCTTCTTGATGAATTATTGATTTGGTTGTTTGAATGTGTTTATCTGTTGCGGAATGGGCCGAACGCCTCGGTAGATTAAATAGATGCATCTATGGTTCGCGCCATTCGACCCTCTGGCAGTGCATAGTTTAAATATTGTTGGATCGGGCCGTACGACCTCAGCATGATTTGCGCATGCTTGTATTGCTTGCCTTGATATTTATTGACATTGCTATCTGCTCTCCCGACTCGAGATAATTGTTAACTAATGGATTATGAATCCGGAGACTTCAAATAAAAAGGAACTTTCACCTATTCAGTGGCTCATTTGAATCTACTGTTGTTCTTAATAATCCGTGAGTCTTCGCATTAATAATATTATTACTGGACCTTTAGTAAGTGTCGAAGTTGCCATCTCGTCTCTACTTCTTCGAGATTAGGCGGGATACTTACTGAGTACACGTTGTTTACGTACTCATGCTACACTTGCTGTGCATTTTTGTTGCACAGGTCTATTTGCGACTAGCGGCTTAGTGGCATAGTGGCATGGTTGGTACATAGACTTAGGTGAGCTGCACTTATCGAGACGACCCGCAGCCAGCAGAGTCTCCTTCGGAGTATTGTACTGTATTTTCATTTCTGTCCACTTTGTATACCGGACAATTATTGTATTTTATTTCATTCCCTAGTAAATGCTCATGTACTTGTGACACCGGGTTCTGGGATGTTATGGGTTTATTCAGAAAATTAAAATTGTTAAATGTTTCATTATTTATTCCAGTGGAATTTATTACGTATTGTTTAAACGTACAAAAGAAGTGATTTCAGAAATATTTAAAACGAGGAGTTACTAATTATTTGTTGTTGATTTGCCTGACAATGGTGTCCGGCGCCATCAGGACCCTTAGTAAATTTTGGATCGTGACAGAATGGACAAAAAAGTGATATAAATGAATACTCACTGAATGCGAGTCAGGATCACCACAAGTTCCATCAACAAAAGGGTCAATTAGATAGTCAACAACCTAGCAGGTAACAAATAAACAAATGGATGTTCATGTATAACTGAGCTTAAATTAAAGTTAGCAAGAATTCGAGGAACACAGAGATCAAGTCAATCTAGCAAGAATTCGAGGAACATAGAGATCAAGTCAATCAAAGACCTCCTTTCCAAAATGACGCTAGAAGAATCCACTGACACTGCATATACACTACTAGAAATTCCGTGATTACCGATCAAAAAAAACCGATCAACTTTGGTCGGAAACATATTTTATTAATTTAATTTTACAGATCAAAGTTGATCGGTGTATGTAATTTATGTTTTTTTATTAATTATTAAATTTAAAAAGATACTGACTAACGTTGGTCGGTAAAGGAAAATATATATTTTTTTAAAAAAATTGCTTATTTAACAATCTTGACCAAAGTTGGTCGGTAATGTTGATTTCTGGTAATTCCTTGTTCATTGACCGACCAACTTTGGTCGGTTCTTCATAATTAATTTTTTTTAATGAGTACCGACCAACTTTGGTCGGTAATTTGCAGTAAATTTTTTTTTATCAAAAACCGACCAACTTTGGTCGATTTTCTGGGTATAATTTTGGCAGAAAATGCATATTTTGGTAGCTACACCACCTGTCACCATATACCAATAAAACAACAACAGCAGACAACAACACAACAACAACAACAACACAACAACACAACAACAACAAATTAAAGTTCAATTGAACATAACAATCCAAAACCAAGTTAAAATTGGTTCTATTTGTCTAGTTCAAAGTATATAAAAGTCAAGGGGTATTTTGTACATCATCATTACCACCGTCTGATGAACTTTCATCTACAAGACGGTATAGAGAAGGGTCTTGTGAAGGACTGGAAGAATGACCATGGGTAGGATGGGAGAAACGGTCACGAGCAGGACGGGAGGAACGATCACGTGGAGGTCGAACCTCTAGCGATGACTCACGAGACTGGGGGCAACAGAAAAGCTCCAGTAGATAGGAGAGTGCTGATCTGAGCTTGCATGCCAAGGAATTGAGCATCTCTAACCCTTTCTCTTACCTTGGCCGCTTCTAGCTCGGATGTGAGCTTTGTCACAGTCTCCCGCATAGAGGAGAGGCTCTCCCCATTAAGTTGACCGCCTTGCGAGGAAGTCCCTATTCCTTGCATTCCACGCTTATAGCGATGGAACTTTTTAGTAGGAAGCCCGTATACCTTCCCCCATTTTGGACCGCCAATAGACTCCAACCATATTCTTTACGCATCCCCGTCCGAAGGTTGGGTTGGCCCACCCGATTCACCAGCTGGATGACTGCGAATGAATTCCTCTACGTTACTTTGGTAGCGACACTATACGAAAATTTAAATTGAATTAGTATTTCAAAATTTATATAAAAGTAAATTATAATACTTAAAGAAAAGTGAAAGCTTACATATGCAGTCGAGGCCCGGTCCTCGACCCACCTTTCTTGATTCGTCTCATTCTTCTTCTTTACAATATGCCTCTCCTTGAATATCTCATCATAGCTCATTGGATTCCCCAACTTCTTTTCCTGAAAATAAATTAATTTAGTTAATAAACAGAATAGATATACTTAGAAAAGTAAAATAATTTAAGCAATTACGTATCAATCTTCTTTTTACTGTCCCTAGGCTGATCGCACCTCCTGTGTGCAAGGAGCCTCCCTTCTCGGATGCGCGAGCTTTCTTTCCTTTTTTGCTCTTCTCTAAGAAGTCTGCGGTAAGCCATTGCTGATGTTTGGCTTAAAGTATATATATTTTAGTGTATATCGCCTCATATTTTACTCTTGTTTCGTGAATTTGAGATGTTAAATGCTATGAATTATATTAATTTGAAGTGTTTTTACTTGTAGGAATGATTCGGGAGCAAGTGGGAGCAAAACGTGCAAGATTTGAAGCTAAAACGGACAAAATCAAAAAATGAACCAGTTGGGCGCCACAGGCAGCGCCTGGCGCCACCTGTGGCGCAGAAAATAGTAGGAATTATTTTTGGGCGCCGAGGAGGGCGCCTGGCACCGGGCTGGGCGCCGGTTACGCGAAGTTGGCCTATTTTGCTCGGGGCTCGATTTAGTCGGCCCTAAACCTATCCAACACGTATAAAAGCCATCCTAAAACTTATTTGGAGGGGAGAGACGCACTTTGGAGCAAAAATACACGCTAGAAACGTTGAGGAGCAAGAACAACTCGGAATTCTTCATCTTTTCCAGTATTTTCAATTAATCAAAACTTATGCAATTGTTTGATTACATCATGAGTGGCTAAACACCCATTGTTCTGGGGTTGTGATTAAGCCATGAATATTGTTGTTTGATATTAACTTAACCTTGATTATAATTCACCAACATATGGTTGTTTCTTCAATTCTGTGTTTAAATTGCTTAAATTGTCTGGCCAGCAGTTAGGTTCTATTTACTATCTATGCTATGCTTGGGAAAGCCGTGTTTAGATTAGAGAAGAATTGAAGAGAGCATGATCTTAACCCTTAGGGGGAGCGGAGTGTGGTTAGGATAGGAATATTCCTAGTCACCGTGCTTAATTAAATATCGTGATCTTAATGCGTTCTTAATAGATTAATTTCATAGGAATATAGGCGTTAATCTATTGAGAATAGGTGAGTAGTACTTCGGGAGAAGGCTATGAGAGCATTTATCGATTAATTAGCAACCATGAGTGAATTATATGAAGGGAAGAGTTAACTAGAACACAATACGAATGGTGAATCGATCACAACCCTGGAATACTTGTCTCTACTGAATACACAACAATCAACTCGTTACTTGATAATTTAGTTAGTATTTAGAATCGTAGTATAATATAATCATATTATTGAACTTTGATTTTAGCTGGATTGAATAACAATTTTGTTGATTTAGTGAGTAGTTTACACAAGTCTCTATGGTTTCGACACTCAACTTATCATTATATTACTTGTCGATCACATATACTTGCGTGTGCGTTTGGGAGCAACAAGTTTTTGGCGCCGTTGCCGGGGACTTGAATATTAACTACTCTCTAGTTTTTGCTTTAATTGTTTATTTCGTCTAGTCTAACGTTATTTGATTGTTGCTCTAATCTCAGAAACTTTGATTAAATGCGTAGGGTCAGAAGCCAGGACAGACTCAACGGCTTTGACCCCGAACCTGAGAAAACATTTCACAGGAGGTTGAGGGAAGCAAGGGATACAAACAATATTCAAGCACTTACTCAATTTCCTGTGAACATGGCAGAGGAGCAACATATGGCTGTTCAGGATGTAGCAATGCCCAATATTGCTAATGTTACCTCCAGCATAGTGAAGCCCAGGATCACTGGGCACTTTGAGCTGAAACAGAGCATGATCCAGCTACTTCATGCAAACGGGCAGTTTATGGGTCTTCCGCATGAGGATCCACAACAGCATATTCTGAACTTCTTGGAGATTAGTGACACTTATATCACTAACGGGGTCACTCTAGATTATGTGAGGCTCACACTTTTTCCATTCTCTTTGTTGGGCGAGGCTAAGTGATGGCTAAAGGCAGAACCAGCTAACTCCATTACATCATGGAATGATTTGGCAAGAAAATTTCTAGCAAGGTTCTTTCCTTCAGGAAAAACTGCAAAGATCAGAAGTGAAATAGTGGCCTTCAAACAGAAAGCAGGAGAATCTTTATACTTTACAGCTTGGGAAAGGTTCAAGGGGCTACTCAGAGACTGTCCTCATCACAATCAGACGAATGAAGTGTTAGCTCACACTTTCATAGAAGGGCTACATTCTGAAACTAAGATCGTGGTAGATGCTGCAGCTGGGGGTCAAGTGTTGGAGAAAAGCTTTGACGAGATATATGCATTGTTGAACAAATTTTCCAAGAGCAATCCGGATTGGCAAGGAGAGATGGGCAGACACATAGTGCAAAAGTCTGCAGGGGTTCTTGAGCTAGATGTCGTCTCAGCATTATCAGCGCAGATTGCTACACTGGCCAATCAAGTCAACCAGATGAACTTGAGTATCAACAAGCAACAAATACAACCGGTACAACAGGCTCAAGCTTTTTGTGAAATATGTGGAGAGGGGCACACGAGCGACATATGCCCCGCAAACCCAGAATCTGTCTGCTTTGTGGGTAATTCAAATAGGGGCCAAACAAACCAATATGGGAACACTTACAATCCCAACTGGAGGAACCACCCAAACTTCTCTTGGGGTGGAAACCAACGCACTTAGAATCAATACAGGCCTCAAGCACCTCAACAGCAATATAGAACACCTCGGGTTGAACAACAAGCGAGTCCTACAAGTCACCTTGAAGACATGTAAGAAAAAATGATGACTGAACAGCAAGCCCTTGCCACAACAGTGAGAAATTTGGAGCGTCAAATGGGACTGCTTGCTAGTGCTCAAAACACTAGACCAACTGGAGCTCTTCCAAGTGACACTGAAGCCAATCCTAGGGCAGCCCTTAATGCCGTATCATTGAGGAATGGGAGACAACTAGAGGAAGTTCTATCTAAAAAGAGGAAACATGTGACTTTTCATGAGATGCCAGCCATTGTAGAATCAACAACAGAGAAAGCCAAGGAGCCAGAGAAGCCAGCTGGAGAGGCGGTGGCTGAGCAATCCCCACAATTGGTTGCAAGGCCACCACCTCCATTCCCTCAAAGACTGCAGAAATTACGAGATAATGCCACATATAAAAAGTTTCTTGATATCTTGAAGCAGGTGCAAATTAATATTCCATTGGTTGACATCTTACAAGAAGTACCCAAATATGCAAAGTACATCAAGGACATTGTGGCGAATAAAAAGAGGCTGACCGAGTTCGAGACCGTGGAACTCACTGAGGAGTGCAGTTCCAGAATTCAAGGCAAGTTACCTAAGAAATTGAAGGATCCAGGTAGTTTCACTATCCAAATCATGATTGGTAAACATGCTGTTGGGCGAGCTCTATGTGACCTTGAAGCAAGCATCAATTTGATGCCGCTATCTATATTCAGACAGTTGGGGTTGGGTGAACCATGCCCAAAAACAGTTATTTTACAGTTAGCTGACCGCTCCCTTGCTCATCCTGAGGGAGTGATTGAAGATGTGCTAGTTCAAGTAGGGTCTTTCATATTCCCAGCTGATTTCATCATCCTGGATTACGAGNCGACCTTTTACCCATTCTGCGTCGTCCAACTCTGCTTCTTGTATGATCCTCAGGGAGGGAATTTCTCCTCGGCGGGGATGACCGCCTCTATACCATAAACCAACATGTAGGGAGTTGCTCCGGTCGATGTGCGGACTGTGGTGCGGTATCCTAGTAAGGCAAATGATAACTTCTCATGCCACTGTTTGTGACTTTCGACCATCTTCCTTAGTATCTTTTTGATGTTTTTATTGGCTGCTTCTACGGCTCCATTCATCTGAGGTCTGTAAGCTGTAGAATTCTTGTGTCTAATCTTGAATGCCTCAGACATTGCTTTCATTAAGTCGCTGTTGAGATTGGAACCATTATTAGTGATGATTGATTTTGGAATCCCGAATCGGCAAACAATACGATCACAGACGAAATCTACCACAACTTTCTTAGTCACTGCCTTGTATGATGCCACTTCAACCCATTTAGTAAAGTAATCAATTGCCACCAGGATAAATTTGTGCCCGTTTGATGCGGCAGGCTCGATAGGTCCGATAACATCCATTCCCCAGGCGGCAAATGGCCACGGTGAGCTAGTCGCAGTAAGCTTGTTTGGAGGCACCTTTATCATGTCTGCATGTGTCTGACAGCGATGGGATTTGCGAACATATTGGATATAGTCTGTTTCCATAGTCATCAAAAAATACCCTGCTCGGAGTATCTTCTTTGCTAAGACAAAACCATTCATGTGTGGTCCGCATGTCCCTGCGCGCACTTCATCTAATATTCTGGATGCTTCCTTTGCTTCGACACACCATAGCAAACCTAAATCGGGAGTCCTCCTGTACAGGATTCCTCCGCTGTGAAAGAAGTTGTTGGATAATCTCCGAAGTGTGCGCTTCTTAGTGGCGTTGGCGAGTTCTGGATACTCCCCTGTTGTTAGGTACCTTTTGATGTCGTGGAACCATGGCTTTGACTTGCTTAGTGACCTCTTCTTTGATTTTCAAACTCATGTCGGGTTTGAATTTCCTAAGCTTCTGCTTTACTGGCGGACAAGTCGGGTCTATTGGCAGTTTATGAGCTACAATGGATGTGCTGAGGCCAGTCATATCATCATATGACTAGGCAAATATGTCCTCATACCCTTTCAAAAATTCTGTACATTCTTCCTTTTCTGATGGTGACAGGTGAACACTGATGCGAGTTTCTTCGACATTTTCTGTATCTCCCAAATTAACGACCTCAGTTTCTTCCAGGTTAGACTTAGGTCTATTCTCGAAATTCTCAACTTCTTTGACTACCTCTTCAGGTATTTCATCTTCTTCTGAATCTATGTCCTTTTGTTGCGTTGTTTCGTTGCAAGTCACAGTCGTTGGTTCATCGTCAAGATAAGTAATAGTAATGCTGTGTAAATAAAGTAAATGATGGAGAAAATAATAAGAGCAAAATTTAAAAGAAACTAAAATACTTTGATAAATTCCATAATTATTTTGAACATTGGAGCTCTTATTTTCGAAATTAAAAATGCGGAAAGAAGATCAACTAGCAGAAAATAAAGATGATGCATGGTGCTTTGTTCAGCCTTGCTACCCCGAAGCTTTCTGGGCTCTGGTGGTTCTGATAGTCCAATTATTGAGATATGCCCTTCTGCTTAAGATGATCATGCCAGAGTGCACGAACTAACCTTTGGGGAAGGGGAATAAGAAATAAAAGACAAACAAAAAAAAAGGTAACAAGTTAGTGCGGGTTTTGAGAAAAAATGTTGCAGTATTTAAACACCTTATGCGAGAATATAAATCGCGTCCAAATTTTTGGTGCCTCGTTGTGCCTGAGGTAGGCCTAGCAACAAGTTGATTTGGAGAACTTATAATGCTAAATGCCTCATTTTATTGATAAAAATAAGACAAATCCCAAAATGATGCTAAAATTGCGAAAAATAAAATGTTACTAATGGTCGTGGGCCTTATTACATTAAAGCAAAAGAAAGGCTCCTAACTACTTGGTCCCAGAAGGACCTTCCCCAGACTCGGCATCTTTAGCTCCATCGAACAGCTTCACCAGCTCACGCAGTCCCAGCAGCAAGTAAGCTCTAGCCAAGTGTCCCCCTTTGCTTCCCTCGGCATTCTGGCAGTGAATGTCTTCCCACTAGCTTAGCAACCTTGGGTGAATGTTGGTTACCATGCCGAATCCAGGGACTTCGTGCCTCATTTTTTGCAAAACAAAGTGTTAGTCCCTCACACCCACCGGACTCGACTATTTAAATCAATAATTGGCATAGCAAGCACTTAAGTTCTCCAAATAAATGCATAGAACGTGGAGGCGTCGGTTTGGGTTTCAGGGAAACCCGATGGACTTTGGACAAGGCTATCCTAATGAGTCATTATGTGGACAACATAACTGACTCGGCTAGGTTTGACCATGATGCATGTACAATTTTAATCAGAATGAGGTTTCTATTGGTTATTAGACCGGTACCCTTGAGCGGACAACTCAAGAGGGAAAGGCACGGAACCATCGACTGCACCGCTGATCGACTAGTTTTACCGCAAATATGCCTTTACTAAATTTAGGGGGTGATAGTATTGGAAGAGCGCAACAACTCATTATAAGCGTTGCTATAGTATTTGTTTGGCACGACTGGAATATGATGTTGAAGATGAGTTTACAAGAATGAAACAAATTGACATGTATTTTCACGTTCATACAATAAAGTTTACAATAATTGCTCCAAAAAAATTACAACAGTGTTGACGGAAAGTAGTGAATGAAAGTAATTAAAGAAAAAGAAACAAAAGAAACAAGTCAGTTTTGAATAAAGGTATTAAACAAAAGCAATAAAGAAAGCAATAAAGCCACATGTAGCATGTAATGGTAAAAGCCTAAAGAATCCCCAGCAGAGTCGCCATGCTGTCGACGCCCCCTTGTTCTTCCAAAACGGAGTTTGGAATCGGGTATACGACATTCGGGAGGACAACTCTATTCCCTTGCGAGAATTGAGTTTTTTAGTTTGAAGAGTTGCCACCTAATGATTATAGTGCATTAGGACACTTTAAGGAAGAATTTGAGATGAAGAACCAGAGTTTGGGTAATGGCTAGAAATTATCTCGAGGGGAAGGTGTTAGGCACCCCTCAAGATCCACTAGTGTGGGTCCCGGCCATGCTACAATTGTGACTTTGAATGCAAACAAACAAGTAAACAAGCAAGCATTGCAAATACGAGAAAATTATTACAAATAAGGAGCACAAAAGGTTAAAAAAAATGCTTAATTTTAGGGAAGGAGCAGTTTAGATAAAAGTGCAAGTAGGAAGAAGTCAAATACTTAGTGCGAATAATCTAAAAATTATGTGAAAAAAGAAGTCGAAAGTGCAGCAGCTTTTAAAGATTCAGAAAATTGTTAAACTAATAAAGAGGGAGGGGGGTCCTAGGTTTACATATTACATGTATCATTCGCACAACACTGGTACTCAATTGTACGCATAGTGTTATCGTGTAATCATCATCTCCATGTCTACCCTTTCCCACCCCGTTAAGGTATTGGAGCGCGGAATGGTATCGTTTGCCTATCGCATGCTATTACCCGTCCCAAGCTACCAGTCCCGGGGCATTAGGACTTCTAATCCTAAAAGGAGAAGAAAGGGATGGGGGCCTTTATGGAGTTTAAAGAACAAAAATTCTAAACGACATTCGAAAACAAGTAACAAGTAGGGGGGATGAACAGACAAACAGGTAAGGCTCACATAAACCCCGTAAATCAGATAACACATAGTTTAGCATGCCTTTACACATACTGGTTTGGTCTTTGAAATTAAAAATCAAGCAGCGAGCGGACTGGTTTGATACATACGTTTAGACAGGAAGCCCACATTAGGCAACTTGGATCCAATTGTCAGAACTTAAGGTATTTTAAGCGAGTGATTTAGAAAGTACTGGCTCTAGAAAAGTAGTCTAATGCCGGAAAGTACAGACTGCCGTCAGTTTATAAATAAGTTTTAAGAGAATCATGAGTATAAACCATAAAAGGAGTTCCAGAGTCAGAAATACTTAAGGAAAGAGTAAACTGCAGAACTGTTTTAAAGACAATTTCAGGAAGACCAAAACTTAGTTGGAAAATGTTTAGGCAGAATTTTAGAAAGAAACCGTTTCAGAAGAGGTGCTGATTTGAAGGACTCAAATGTATACTAATTCAAAAGAGTTTTGTCAAAAGATTGAGGCTGAAAACATTAAGACATTAGAGACCAGTTAACAGATTGTTATTGCTTAAGAAGAATCGGACGAACTTGATGCAGAATCCTATGATATCTATATCTGATTAAAAAAGTCTGTTAAGAACTGGTAAGAAGAGGTAATTATTTAATTACCCTACAGTTTGACTAATGCATATGCATTCCCTATAGGCATGATTTCTATATGCACTGATTACATGAACGTTAAGGTCCTATAGGCAGGATTTCTAGATGACTTATATCATAATTAAACGTTAAACCCTATAGGCATGGTAACTAGGTGACTTAAATCAGAAACATCGAACCATTTTATGTGCAGTATTTCTAGTAGAAAAATTAAAGTCCTAAAGTCATGATATCTACCCTTTATTGATGCAAGAAAGTAAAACCCCTCCCACACCCTTTTACTAGATTCCCCGAGTTCTATACAAGTTATTACAACCCAATGAATCAACTGAAATAATAAAAAAAACATCAAAAACTAACAGCTAGATCCAAGCAGCCTATTTCAATCCTAATGTCCAATAATAAGTATTTAACCAACTCCGGGGTCCAGATCTCGAAAGCCCTTCTCATTATCCAGGATGTTTCAAAGTTTCAAGGAACCTCAGGGATTCCAGGCATTGCTTACACCCAGGATGCCATTATGAACAGGATGGTGCAGTGTGGAATAGCCAGCCCTCAGGCATCCAAGTTCAGAGGGAGCTCAGGGGTCCCAAAGCATGGCTTGCAAGAGAGGGGCAGAACTCATAGCTAGGAATAAGTGCAAAGTGAAAGGGAATTAAGGGGCCATGACAAGTGGTGGTCATACCTAGCCATCAGGCAGGCTTGCACACCCCTGACCACTTGCTAGATGAACAAGTTAGGAGCATACCTTTTGATGGTCAGACAAAGGTCTGGATAGTGATTAGGACACTATCAGACCTAAGTCAAGGCTCAAGCACATAAAGGGGAGAATGGGAAGTGGGAATTGATTGAGTTAAGGAGTTCAATGAACCCAGTTCAGGATCATAGACAGCAATATTGGGGTGCTGCTATGCCCTGAACAATAAACTCACATACAAAGGGGTAAAAGGGTAAAGCGGATTCACAGAGTATCAAATTCATGACAAACAATTGATTACACACATAACTTAAATACAGAAATACAAAGGAGAGGGAAACAAATATCAACTAAAGGAAATAGGAAGAATTAAACACATTGTTGTTGAGGCATGTAAACTAACTGAGACATACCAGTAGAGAAGCAAAAGAAGTGCAGAAGAAAGTAAAGTAAACACAGTCCACAGCAGCACAAGTATCAAAAGAGAGAGTTTTAAGTGAAATTGAATTGTGAACTCAGATGGTGTTCTGTGTTCGTGTGTGTAGGAAAAGTCTGTCAAAAGCCTCTGTAAAACCCCCCTTTAGTGCAAAAGGGCAGGCCCTTTTATAGTGCAGAAGATGAGTAAGAAAAAGGTAAGAGAATAGTTTTGAAATCAATCACAAGCTGTTTCCCTTTGGTTAAGGGATTTGATTCAAACGGGCAAAAATAAATAAGGAAAGGATTCGTTTTAAAAATCTTTTCTAAAGCAGTGTAATAGGGACAAATACACAGCAGTTTATTTAAGGAAATAGTCTAGTAGCACACGGTTTGGGCAGAACAAGGAAAGACAATCAATCAACAGCCAGTAAAATCAGGGTTCGAATCTTAGTGTGAATGAATCCAACCAGAAAAGGTGAGAAGGGGTTTAATTTAAAGAAAATCAACAGTACAAAACCTTTTAAAAAGGAACTCCGAATCAATCACAAGCTGGCCAAAGGCCTTTTGAAAGAAGAGAATTTGTCATATAAAAAGCATAACATGTGAGACAAGAGAGAGTTGTCGTAAAACTAGCAAGAAATCAGAGTGACCAAGAAGGTTAGGTTCGTAGACTCAGAATGAGCCTGAAAGAGAGTCAAGGGTTCTGAATGGAACCCTAGACCAAACACAAAGTCAATCCTGCCAAAACCCCCAAATACTAGGGTTTCTGACTCGAATCAGATGCATAGACGAGAAAACAACAAATAGAAAAGGCTCAGTAGTCTCTTTCAGAGACTTATGAGAAAACAAACAGAGAGAGCAGCAAGTTTGAAACACAGGGAATACATTTAGGCAAAACATGGCACTCAAACGAGTTCAGGAGAGAAAAACCGATACAGTTTTAGGAAAAACAGTAGAGTTCAAACAAAAGTCCAGTAAAGGAAAACAAGGATTAGAAGCTTAGTAAAATACAGTAAAGAAACATACGAGATAGACATGTAAAGCATGCTTATAAAGCCCGGTAGAAGAAAGAACAGAACACAAAAAACATGCATAATATGGCGAAACATAAGAAAATAGGAGCAGACATGCGAGGAAAGAACATAAGAACATGGTATAGACAGATTCACACAAAGAAAAGAAGAAAAAGAACAGTCAGAAGTCGTTTTAAGATTTTCCGAAAACCCTAAATTGAAACAGACTAATTTTGAAAAGAAAATTTGGGAAAAGCTTTAAAACATTGAATATAGCACAGATCCACCATAGATCTAAGTAAATAAAAGAGGAAGGAACCTCGAATAGCCTTAGGGTTTCTCGGAAACAATGAGAAGGCTTGGAAGAGGTCTGGTCTTGAGTCAGAGATGGCCATGACTAGGCTTCTAAAGCTCGAATACGTCGGAATGGGTCCGGAGAGGCCACAAAACACAGATCTGCAGGGGATCTGAACGGACGCCGTCGAGGTCAGACTTCGAAATCTCGAACACCCATGGTTTAGGGGTGAAGGAAGGTGAGCACAGGTCGTCCATGGCCTGAAAAGCCATGGACTCCGGCGAGATAATGGTCGGAGAAGACGAGGGAGGCGATTAGGGTTTGAGTCTTTGAGAGCATTTGAGAGAGAAGAGAGTTCGAAGGCGGCTGTCGAGAGAAATGGGGATTAGGGTTAGGTCATGTGGAATTAAAAAGGAAAGAATCATTTGTGGCCATTGATCAAAAGGATCCACGACCTGGATTTAAAAGAACCCCGGGCGGGTTTAGCAATTGGGTCAGGGGTCGGGTGAGAAATCAAATTGGATCGTTTTGATTTGGGGGCGGATTGGGCCAAAATTAAGGCTAAAATTGAAATGGAATTGGGGCTGCAATTGAAACGAAATGGGACTACATTTTAAATATCCAGTTTTTTCCTTTTCTTTTATAAAAATAGTGAATGATTTTTAAAAGAAAATTAAAGACGATGAACCAATTAATAATACATATGTATTAACTAAAAAATACTGGAACTGATTTTGCAATTATAAAATACTATTAATCGTAAAATAGGCTATAATTGCATTTATATGCAATTAGCTTTAAAAATACCAAACAAATTTGTAAAAATATACAAAAGTCACCTTAATTATATTTTGGTGTAAATATGAGAATAAAATAAATTATTCACCAATAATGATAGTTTTGGGAATAATTATTGGATTTTGTTGTATTAAAATAGGCAATAAATTAGTTTTAAGAACTTTAAAAAATATAAAAAAAAATACCAAAACTCTTGGGTGTGCTTATATATGCACATATATGTTATTTTGGAAGTATTTTGGGTATAAAAATACATAGGGAAAAATTGGGTATCAACATACCCTGCTGAAACTGACCCCTCGAAGGAGCACCACTGTAACTACCCGATCCACGAGGCCTCTTAGCCTCCCTCTCCTCTCGCTCTCTACGACGAACTGACTCGATCTCACGAGCGATATCCACTACCTCCTAAAAAGTAGCACCCAATACTCTCTCTCTAGTCATCAGAATACGAATATGGTAGTTAAGACCATCCACAAATCTCCTGATCCTCTCACGATCTGATGGAACCATCCAAGTAGCATGACAAGCCAGCTGGGAAAACCTCATCTCATACTGAGTCACTGTCATGTCTCCCTGTGTCAACCACTCAAACTGCCTATGCAACTCTTCCTTGCGGGACTGAGGTATATGCTTCTCCAGAAAAAGAGCTGAGAACTGCTGCCAAGTCAGAGGTGCTGCACCAGCAGGCCTACGCCTCTCAAAGTCCTCTCACCAAGTAAGAGCAGCCCCCGTGAACTGAAATGTAGTAAATGCCACACCACTCGACTCGAGGATCCCTGTAGTACGGAGCATACGCTGACACCTGTCAAAAAAACTCTGGGCATCCTCGCCCTCAGCACCACCGAATGTCAGAGGCTGGAGTCTACCAAAGCTCTCGAGACGACGCTGCTCATCGTCTGGCATCTTTGGAACCACAAAACCCTGAGCTGGATCAACCTGCTGAGCTGGAGGTGCCTCTGGTGTCTGTAGCCCCTGCACTCCCTGCACTCCCTGCGCAGGTGTGCGAGCATCGGGGGTCTGATTGCCTCCACCGGTCTGTGAAGTAGCTGCTGCTGCTCTGGTGGCTGAAACTGCCTGAGCCAAGCCAGTACAGACCGTCAAGATCTATGTCAAGGTCTCCTGAAGACTCAGAATCACAATAGGCATGGCTGGTGCCTGAGCAGGTGCTGTTGGAGTCTCCACAGCTGGAGCCTGATCCTGAGCTAGGGCAATTAATGGATCGGTAGGTGCTGCCCCGGCTACTCTGCCGCTGCCACGACCACGACCGCATCCACGGCCTCTGGCAGCCTCAGTAGGTGGCACTGGTGATCGTCTGTCACGTTCGGTTGCTCGTGTTCTCACCATATGTGAGAGAATAGAATAATAAAGATTTAGTTCTCAATTCAACAAAGCCGCACGATAAGAGTTTCAAAAATATGAAGTATTTCCTAAAGGTTCTGCAGCCTTTCGAGGATAAATACAGACGTCTCCATACCGATCCACGAGACTCTACTAAACCGGCTCATGACTCGCGAGACCAAGTAACCTAGGCTCTGATACCACCTTGTCACGACCCAACCCCGACCGTGATGGCGCCCAACATACTGCTAGGAAAGCCCGACCATTTAGAAAACCTTGACCGATTAATCACAGAGGATAAATAAATATTCACAACTAAAATACCAAATTAAATGCGGAATTTCTGAACATTTCTAACATTCAAAACCCCAAAATAAAAATACTAATCAGCCCACAGAATCTGGTGTCACGAACATGAGCCTCTAATACAGAATATTAACCTATCACAAGTCTGTCTAGGAAAAATGCGAATAAAAGGATAAAGATAGATGGGAGAGATCAAGGTTGCGAATGCCCTGCAGCTACCTCGATACTCCCGGATACTGCTGCTCAGCTAAACAAATCCTCACTCACCCAGTGGTGTACCTGGATCTGCACACAAGGTGCAGGGAGTATTGTGAGTACTTCCAACCCAGAAAGTAATAAATATAAATAAAGTCTGAGGATAAGAAATCCCAAATAAACACAAGGTAAAGCTATAAATACAGTAAAACAGCGAAGACAATTATAATAATACCACAACAGATAAAGAATAAATGACAATTAAAATATGCAATGCAACACATAAACCGGTACTCTCCAGTACCCCGCTGCGGCGTGCAGCCTGCTCCATTTATTTAATGTCGACGGCACTCACTGGGGGTGTGGAGACTCCGGGAGGGGCCCCTTACGACCCAAGCGCAATAATAAGCCATCTCGTGGCATCAAACAGGCCCTTGGCCTCATATCAATATCATTATTATACCACTACGGCGTGCAGTCCGATCCCATACTCAGTCCAAAATTCACATAAGCCTTTCGGCACAATAATAGAAAAATATTCAGCCCAAACTTCATTTAAAAATATTACTTTAGTTTCTACTTTTAGAAAATGGCTGAGTTTACAGAATAGTGTTAAATACCAGGACTAAGTTCAATATCTAGAAACATGGTAAGAAACCAGTAAAATAATCCCTGAAGGATTCAAGTAGTTGGCAAGAAGCCCAATTATGACAATTAATCCATTTTTATAAGCATATCACGAAACTACAATCAATTAGGTAGTAATTTTTATTAAGAGGGACAATCCCCGACAGTGCTCTACCTCACACCCGTTATCCGGTGTGCAAATCACCTCACATAGCACTACAATGTGCAAATTCGGGGTTTCAAACCCTTAACACAGCATTTACATTTATTACTAATCTCAAGCTGACCAAAGTCCTAGCTTGCTATGCCCTTGCCTTTCGAATTAACCTCCTCATGCGTCGAATCTGACCAAAACTACAACGAATACGTCACAATATGCTAATGGGACAATAACCAATCGAAAACAATCGAAAAATAGTTAAATTCCCGAAATTAGCAAAAACCAGAGCCCCGGGACCACTTCTCAAAAATCAGTAAATTTACCATCAATGGATTCCTTATCTCGCCACGAGTCTATACATATAAAGAACACCAAAATCGGAGTCCAAATGACCCCTCAAATTCCCATTTTTGTTCTCTTAGGTTTCAAGCCCTAAACCACCATTTTTGACCTTAATTCCTTGAGTTTTCAGTCCAATTTCATGTATTTGCATGATAAAATCGTGTTCTAAGTCCAAGGATGCTTACCTGATCGAAGTCCTTGAATTTCCTCTTCAAAATCGCCCAAAAACTCCCTAAGTCCGAAGTTAAAAATATGAACTCCTTCAAAATTCGCGAAGGAAATAAAAACCTCTTCTGATCAGTTGTTTCCGCATCTGCGGTACATTTGTTGCTTCTGCGACTTCCGCTCCTGCGGCTTCCTTCCGCTTCTGCGGAAATTCCAAAATTCCATGGTTCGCTTCTGCGACCTCAATCCCGCATCTGCGGCTTCGCAGATGCGGCTTCCCCAACCGCTTCTGCGGAAACGGCTTCCAGGACAAAATTCGCTTCTGTGATCTTCCTTCGCTTCTGCGTGACCGCACCTGCGGTCCCACAACCGCAGGTACAAAAATACCAGATACCAGCAGACCTGAAATCTCCAAACTTCAATTTTCATCCTGTTAGCCATCCGAAATCACCCCGAGGCCCCCGGGACCTCAACCAAAAATGCAAACATGATCCAATACCTTATTCAAACTTGCTCCAATCATCAAAATATCTCAAACAACACTAAAACCATCATTTCTCATCGAGTTAAAGCCTAAGTTCTTCCAAAACCTCCGAAACACGTATTCGATCAAAAACCCTACCAAAACACATCCGAATGACCTGAAATATTGCACACACATCCCAAATCATCTAGCGAAGCTACTACAACTCTCGGAATTCCATTCCGACCCTCGGATCAAAATCTCACCTATCGACCGGAATTCGCCAAAATTCTAACTTTACCAATTGAAGCCTAATTCTATTCCGGACCTCCAAACTCACTTCCGATAACACTCCTAAGTCACAAATCATCCCCCGAAGCTAACTGAATCATCGGAATTCATATCCGATCCCTCTAACACGTAAGTCAACATCCGGTTGACTTTTCCAAAACAAACCTTCCTTAAAGAGACTAAGTGTCTCATTTCCTTCTAGAACTAGTCCGAATCAACTCGTTCACACCCAACAATGATAATGAAGCATAACGGAATAGAAAATGAGGGAAAAAGGGGCAGTAACACACGTGACGACGGGTTGTGTCATCACATATATTCCCGGAGTCGGGGAGGTCATGAGCAGCACTTGAGGATAGTGCTCCAGACCTTGAGAGAGAAGAAGTTGTATGCTAAGTTCTTAAAATGTGAGTTTTGGTTGGATTCTGTGGCATTCTTGGGTCATATAGTCTCGAGAGAGGGTATTCAGGCGGATCCGAAGAAAGTGGAGGCCGTGCAGAGTTGGCCTAGACCATCCTCAGCTACAGAGATCCGTAGTTTTCTTGGCTTGGCGGGTTATTACCGTCGATTTGTTCATGGGTTTTCATCTATTGCAGCACCTATGACCAGACTGACCCTGAAGGGTGCTCTATTCCAGTGGACGGAAGAGTGCGAGGAGAGCTTTCAGAAGCTCAAGACAGCCTTGACTACAGCCCCGGTCTTGATATTGCCTACCGGTTCGGGGTCTTATACTGTCTATTGTGATGCCTCGAGAGTTGGCCTTGGAATGGTATTGATGCATGACGGTAGGGTGATTGCCTACGCGTCCAGACAGTTGAAGATACATGGGAAGAATTATCCTGTCCATGATCTTGAGTTAGCTGCCATTGTTCATGCCTTGATGATCTGGCGTCATTACTTGTACGACGTGCCTTGTGAGATATATACTGATCACTGGAGTTTGCAGCATCTGTTCAAGCAGAAAGACCTTAATTTGCATCAGAGGAGATGGCTAGAGCTGCTGAAGGATTATGATATCACTATCTTGTATCACCCGGGCAAGGCCAATATGGTGGCCGATGCTTTGAGCCGCCGGGCAGAGAGTCTGGGGAGTTTGGCTTATTTACCAGCAGTAGAGAGGCCTATGGCGCTGGATGTTCAGGCCTTAGCCAGCCAGTTTGTGAGATTGGATCTTTCGGAGCCCAATCGGGGTCTAGCTTGTGTGGTCTCTCGGTCTTCCTTGTTTGATCGTATCCGAGAGCGTCAGTTTGATGACCCTCATTTGCTTGTCCTCAAGGACAAAGTGTTGCATGGCGATGCTCGAGATGTGACTAAAGGTGCTGACGGAGTACTGAGGATGCACGGTCGAGTTTGTGTACCCAATGTTGATGGGCTTCGGGAGTTGATTCTATAGGAGGCCCATAGTTCGCGGTATTCCATTCACCCGGGTGCCGCGAAGATTATCAGGATTTGAGGTAGCACTACTGGTGGAGGCAGATGAAGAAGGATATAGTTGGGTTTGTAGCTCGGTGCCTTAATTGTCTGCAGGTGAAGTATGAGCACCAAAGACCGGGTGGATTGCTTCAGCAGATAGAGATTCCGGAGTGGAAGTGGGAGCGGATCACCATGGACTTCGTTTTTGGGCTCCCAGACCTTGAAGAGGTTCGATGCCATTTGGGTTATTGTGGATCGGCTGACCAAGTCCGCTCATTTCATCCCTATGTGTACTACCTATTCCTCGGAGTGGTGGGCGGAGATTTATATCTGGGAGATTGTCCGTCTGCATGGTATTCCAGTTTCCATCATTTCAGACAGAGGTACTCAGTTCACATCGCGATTCTGGAGAGCCGTACAGAATGAGTTGGGTACTCGGGTGGAGTTGAGCACAACATTTCACCCTCAAACGGACGGACAGTCCGAGCGCACTATTCAGATTCTTGAGGATATGCTCTGTGCGTGTGTGATTGAGTTTGGGGGTTCTTGGGATTAGTTCTTGCCATTGGCGGAGTTTGCCTACAACAACATCTATCAGTCCAGCATTCAGATGGCACCGTACGAGGCCTTATATGGTAGGCGATGTAGATCTCCGGTGGGTTGTTTCGAGCCAGGTGAGGCTAGGTTATTGGGCACAAACTTGGTTCAGGATGCTTTGGAGAGAGTCAAGGCGATTCAGGATAGACTCCGTACAGCCCAATCCCGATGGAAGAGTTACGCGGACCGAAAGGTTCGTGATGTTTCCTACATGGTTGGAGAGCGGGTTCTGCTTCGGGTTTCGCTTATGAAGGGCGTTATGAGATTTGGGAAGAAAGGGGAGTTGAGTCCGAGGTTTATTGGCTCGCAATGCCTTTGCCCCCTCGAGTTGGCCTTCGGATGCTCCGAATCTACCAAAATCAGAATGTAATCATCAAAATATGCTAAAGGGACAAAGCCCCTCGAATATAATCGAAAAACCATGCAAATTCCGAAATTACCAAAACCCGACCGCCGGGCCCACGTCTCAGAATTCGACAAATTTTACGTCATTAGATTTCTTATCTCCCCACGAGTTCATACATATCAAAAGTTCCAAAATCCGATCACATATGGTCTTTGAAATCCTCAATTAAAGGCCTAAGTTTCTAAGCCCTAGTTCTCCATTTTGGCTTCATTTCCATTAATTTCAGCCTCAATCCGTAAATTAATACAATAGAAACGAGTTTTAGGTCCAAATTCTTACCTGAATGAAGCTCCCTTGAAATCCTTCTTCAAAAATTGCTCAAAACTCCCGAAATCGATTTTAAAATGATGAAACCCTCTGAAAATCGCGAAGGAAATAACTTATATGTTCTGGTTTGGGATTTCGCATCTGCGACCAAGTTCCCGCTTTTGCGGTACCGCATTTGCGGTCCTTGAAACGCTTCTGCGGTTTTCACTTATCCACCAGCTTTCCGCATCTGCGATGCAACAGCCGCACCTGCGCCATCGCAGGTGCGGTTCACCAACCACTTCTGCGGTTTCTGCCTCCCTCACCTTCTTCCGCTTCTGCGGCCTTCCACCTCGCATCTGCGGTATCGCGCCTGTGGTCCCCAATCCACAGGTGCGGAAATACCAGAAGCAGAAAATTTGCAACTTCTTCAAAAAATTTCCAAACTCTCCGTCAACCATCCAAAATCACCCCGAGGCCCCCGGGACCTCAACCAACAGCGCAAACACATCATATACTACTATCCAAACTTATACCAACCTTCAAAACACCTCAAACATCATCAAAACCACCAAAACACATCGAATTCAAGCCTAAAGTTCTAAAATCTTCCGCATTCCGCTTTTGATCAAAAAGTGTACCAAACCATGTCCGAATGACCTGAAATTTTGCACACACATCCCAAATGACATAACGAAGCTACCTCAACTTCCGGAATTCCATTCCGACCCCTATACCAAAATCTCACCCATCAACCAGAAAACGCCAAAACTCGATTTCGCCAATTCAAGCTTAAATCTACTCCGGACCTTCAAAACATATTCTGATCACGCTCCTAAGTCCCAAATCATCTCCCGAAGCTATCCGAACCATCAGAACTCACATCCGAGCCCTCTAACACATAATTCAATGTCCTATTGACTTTTCTAACTTAAGCTTTCTTAAAAGAGACTAAGTGTCTCAAAACCTTTCCGAGCCCGAGTCAACCAACCCGATCACATATAAAATCGATAAATAAAGCAAATAGAAGCAGAAATGGGGAAAACGGAGCGGTAACTCATGAGACGACCGGCCGGGTTGTCACAACACAATATCCTTTCAACGATTGCCCTAGGGCCATATGTGTCTGGTATCAAAGCACAATAAATAACTTGTCAATTGCTATGACGATCTCAGGTCAAAGGAAACTCTTACATCACATTGTTCAAGAGAATATCCTATTGACAGTTTATGGTAATTCTAACCATTAGGAATTATCCAATGAGTCGGTTCAATGATCATATCTCTATATGCATCATCTATTTATGTGCTTTAGTTAATGAGATCAACTAATCTTTATCCGATAAAGACGATCACATAAATATTGATCTAACCGGATTACTAATGTCCAAATTAATAATCCTATGATCAAGAACAAATTTAGATTAAATTACAAGAAACTTCACTCTCATCATCATGATTTCTATCACAATGTTAAGTCTCAAAATTTAATCAAGGACCTTATCAAGTTAATTAAACAATTAATAATAACTATGATAAAAGAATATCAGATGTCATATATTTTTATATCAAATAACGTTCACAAAAATATATTCAAATCATCAAATCTGAGATTGGATCTAGGGCATATCTACTATATCCCTAATATATATATATATATATATATATATATATATATATATATATATATAGATATCGTACACGTTGAAAAGAAACTACAGATAGACCACCAAAAGGATGTGGTGCAGTGGATCAGACCGCCCTTTCCTTAACCAAAGGTCTCGAGTTTGAGCCCTGGGGATGGAAAATTCCTTTGTAGGGAGCGCTTCCCCCCGAATAGAGCTTACGCGGCACAAATACAAATATAGTCGGGCTCCATTGCGGATTCCGAACATCGGGTGGAAACCCAAAAAAAAAAAAAATACAAATAGAGATGAATAATAATTTTTCATGTGACGAATATTTGTTAGGTTACCACTTACCAACTACTAGAAGATGACAATTTCAGGTACAAAGAAAAAAATTACGGTTGACGCGTCCTCTCTTTATGAGGTATAGTAATCAAATTTTACTTTGTCCTTGCTTCATATTTTTGCGCAATTTAAGTTTTAGATGATTGTTTTCGTATGAGTGAACAGAGAGTTCTTTTTTTTTTTTTTTAGGTTAAAACTGTCGAGTGATGTGAGATAAATGAGATTGTTTTATCGCTTAATCAAAAGTCTTGAACTCGAGTCATGACAAATCTGAATTAGTTGGGATACCACCGAATTTATAATACCAGAGGATTATAAGGGGAAAAAAAAATCTGTTTTAGGAAAGATTCGCAGATTCGAGGTGGCTAGCTTAAGCCTAGAGGTGACAAAATGGTTAAAAGAAAAGAGTTATCCACCTATATTATCCATCAAAAAATGAATTGGATAATGAAATATTTAAAAACAGGTCGAATATGGGTAAAAAGCATATGATACACTTAGAAAATGAATAATTAATGGATAACTAACGTGTTCAGCTTTTATATTTGTAAAGCCTCAAATTGGGGTTCCTCAAATTTGGAAGACTAGTAATTCTCCGATAAGTCATCATATTCAAGATGCCACGGATAATATGGATATTCATAGTATCCGTCGGATAACCCGTTTTTTATCCGTCTCAAATACGGGTCGGGTCAAATAATTTTTTTATTTTTTTGAATTATCCATTTTTTACCCGCTCATATCCGACCCGACCCGCCCGTGCCACCCATACTTGAGCCTAAAACTAATTTTAGAAACTACGCATTTTTGATAGCGCAGGGTTCCTTGAATTTTGTGAATTGGAAAACCATATACCATGTAGTTTTTTTCATCTTCCTTTCTGCGTACTATATGTCTAGTATTTAGCATCTTCTAAACATGTGTTTTATCAATTTGAAATACGTTCTCAATGCTGTTGAAGTGTCGTTTAATTTGATGGTAATAAGAGTTTATGAATTCTAGAACATTTTGGTCTCAAACCAGTTGCGATTTGTGATGGCTACGGCTTCCTGATGTTTTCCTTTACTATCGGTTCGGTCAAGCACGTCTCTTTCTATCTTTTTCTTTTTATTATTATCAATGAATATCTTTTATATTTCAGAATTTGGCAATAAATGCAGAATATATTAGTATTTTATAATTTGGCAATAAATGCAGAATTGTTATAAAACAATAAAAGAAGAAGAAGAGTATTGGAGAGAAAAGTAGAGAGAGAATTCTTATTGATTTTGGGATGATTTACAATGGGGTAAGACCCCTCTATTTATAGGGGAAAAATGACTTAGCCACAAAGTAAAACTCTCTAAAAGATAGATCACTCAAATTACAATTCTATTCATAACACCCCCCCTTGAATGTCTACTCAATAAGTAATGTGTCTCGTTAAAACCATAACTAAAATAAAACCCAATGGGAAAAAAAATCTAGTCAAGGAAAAAGAGTACACATATTTAACAATACGCCTTTGGTTGCCTCGTTAAAAATCTTGCAAGGAAAACCTAGTGGGACAAAACTTTGCAAGGGAAAAAGAGTGCAACGCGTATTAAACTCCCCCTGGTGAGAGCATCATTTCACATCCTTGAGCCTTCGCATCCCAATCTTGTGCACTAGCTTCTTGAAGGTTGATGTCGGTAGAGATTTTGTGAAACAAATCAGCCATATTATCACTTGAACGAATCTGTTGCACATTGATATCACCATTCTTTTGAAGATCATGTGTGAAAAATAACTTTGGTGAAATGTGCTTTGTCCTATCTCCTTTTGTGAATCCTCCCTTCAATTGTGTTATGCATCATGCATTGTCTTCATACAAAGTAGTGGGTAGTTTGTCACATTTCAAACCACATTTGTCTTGAATAAGATGTATTATAGACCTCAACCACACACACTCTCGACTTGCTTCATGAATAGCAATTATCTCGGCATGATAAGAAGAAGTAGCCACAATTGATTGCTTAGTCGATCGTCAAGATATGGCAGTGCCTCCACATGTAAACACATAACCTGTTTGAGATCGAGCCTTGTGTGGATCGGATAAATACCCAGCATCGGCATAGCCAACAAGATCGGGACTGCAATTATTATCATAAAATAAGCCCATATCTATAGTTCCTTTTAGATAACGTGATATGTGTTTGATTCCATTCCAATGTCTCCTTGTAGGAGCAGAGTTATATCTTGCCAAGACATTAACTGAAAAAGTTATGTCAGGTCTTGTAGTATTAGCAAGATACATTAGTGCACTAATTGCACCAAGATATGGTACTTCAGGACCCAGTAACTCTCCATTCTCTTCTTGAGGTCGGAATGGATCCTTAGTCACATCAAGTGATCGAACAACCATTGGAGTACTTAATGGATGTGCTGCATCCATGTAAAACCGTTTAATACCTTTTCCATGCAGGAATTGATGAACAAAAATTCCATTTGCCAAATGTTCAATTTGCAAACCAAGACATAATTTTTTCTTTCCGAGATCTTTCATCTCGAATTCCTTCTTTAAATAATCAATTGCCTTTTGGAGTTCTATATGAGTTCCAATAAGGTTTATGTCATCAACATATACGGCAAGTACAACAAATTCCGATATTGTTTTTTTTATAAAAATACATGGACAAATGGCATCATTTATATAACCTTCCTTTAATAAATACTCACTAAGACGATTATACCACATTCATCATGATTGCTTTAGACCATACAACGATCTTTACAATTTGATTAAAAACATTTCTCGGGACATTGAATTATGTGTGTTAGGCATTTTAAACCCCTCGAGAATTTTCATGTATATCTCATTATCAAGTGAGCCATAAAGGTAGGGGATAACCACATCCATTAAATGCATGTCAAGCTTTTCATGGACATCAAAACTAATGAGATAACGGAACGTTATAGCATCCATAACGTGTGAATATGTCTCTTTATAATCGACACCAGGCCTTTGTGAAAATCCTTGTGCAACAAGGTGTGCCTTATATCTTTGTACCTCATTTTTCTCATTCCTCTTATGTACAAAGACCCATTTATAGCCAACAGGCTTAACACCATTAGGTGTTTGGACCACATGCCCAAAAACTTCATGTTTTGCAAGTGAATTCAACTTTGGTTGGATTGCTTCTTGCCAATTCGGCCAATCACGTCTTTGTCGACATTCTCCAACAGATTGAGGTTCAAGATCCTCACTATCTTGCATAATGCTAGATGCAACATTATATGCAAAGACATAATCCACCACTATATCCAATCGATTCAAATTTATCTCAATATCTATTGGATTTATTGATATTTCCTTATTTTCTTGAGTCTCGAGCTCAGTGGTTTCCTCATGAATCTCAGAATTTATTAAATCATGCATTTCTTCATGGGATTCTTTCGTAGTGTCATTTTGATCATTTCTTTTCCTTTTTCTAGGATTTTGATCCTTAGAACCCAATGGTCTGCCACGTTTTAGGCGTGCTTTTAACTTCTTAGCTATGACACTAGAAGATTGTCCAATAGAGATATCAATACGAATTGGAACATTCTCTGCAGGGATATGTGATTTTGTTATCCTTTTCAGATCCGTAAATGCGCCTGGTATTTGATTTTCTATTCTTTGCAAATGGATAATCTTTTGCACCATTTATTCACAAATAGAGGCACGTGGGATCAAGATGAGATAATGATGGATTTTTCCACAAAATTTCCCGTTTGGTTTCACTAATTTCTCCCCCTAATTTTGGGAAAAGTGTCTCATCGAATCGACAGTCTACAAATCTTGCAGTAAGCAAATCCCCCATTAATGTTTTGAGGTAGCGAATAATGTAGGGCGGTTCAAACCCAACATATATTCCTAACCTTCTTTGGGGATCCATTTTGGTGCGATATGGCGGTGCTACAGGCACATATACTGCGCATCCAAAAATTCTTAAATGGGATATATTAGGTTCATGAACCAAAACTAATTGCAACGGGGAATATTAATGATAATTAGTCGGTCTGAGACGAACTAGCATTGCTGCATGCAAAATGGCGTGACCCCAAACAGAAATGGGCAACCTCGTTTTCATGAGTAACGGTCTTGCTATCTGATGAGTTTTCAATGTCTTAGCTTTATGTTTTGATGATCTAACAAACTTACTGTCAAAGAACCGGATAGGGAACCTGACACACTTGGTATACATTGCTAATTAACGGACTCCAGCTAATATGAACTGCTGCAACCTTAGAAGATAGAGAACCAACACAGGGACCTGATCCCCTGTGTTTCCCTGACAGCAGTACGAAAGTTAACTGTGTACAGCTACAAAGTGACTGCCACAAAAATAGTGCATACAGTGCAACACAGTTTTGCAGTCACTTGTCTTTTGACCAACCAAATGCTTACATCATTCAAGTGATGTCATCAAAGGTTTATTAACAAGAGTATCACAACAAACATCACTTGAACACTTCAGAATTCACTTCAAGCATTCAAGCCTTCTGAGATTCGTGCATTCAATTCTCAAGTGCCTCAAGAACAAAGTTTAACGCTACTACGGACCAATTCCTAAATCTAGTATTTTGTTTTCCTTAGTTGAGTTGTAATTTTGTAATTGTTCTTCATTGTAATTCCTAATTTGCTTAGCTAGAAGAGTTACTTAGGAAACCCTTTGTAAAACCATAAACCCTTTGTGTTTGTGTCGTGACTAGTGTTAGTCATGAGTTGAAGTCTTTGTAATAGGTGTATTGCAAAGTGGCTTGTAATAGGTGTATTACGAATTAGTGAGGGATCAAGATTTTAATTCCTGGATTGCAATAGGTTGTAATCTAAAAGTTTCTCATAGTGAAGTTGAAATCCTACCAGTGTAGGTCATGGTTTTTTATCCCCTTGAGCAGGGATATTTCCAAGTAAAACTCCCTGTCTTATTTACTTATTGTTTTATTAGTATTCTCAGTGGAAACTAATAGAGGACGTGGTACTCTATAGTTTGGTTGGACTCATATAAACTATCAATTGGTATCAGAGCAGGCTCTTCCTCAGGCTAAAACCTATGAAGTATCCTTATGGGTGCTCCACCAAATTTTGAAGAAGGTCAGTCTACGTATAGACCACCCAGGTTCAATGGGCAATGCTATGGATGGTGGAAGACGAGAATGCATGACTTTATCATGGCAGAAGATTCTGAGTAGTGGGACGGTATATGTGATGGTCCTTATGTCCCAACGAAGAAGGTCGGAGATCCTCAGGAGACGGTACAAAAGACCATAATGGAATACAACGATGCAGATAGGAAAGCTGTGGAGAAAAATTTTTGTGCCATGAAAATTTTGGTGTGTGGTATAGGACCTGATGAATATAACAGGATCTCAGCTTGTCAATCCGCCAAGGAAATATGGGAAGCTTTGCAGACAACACATGAGGGAACCACTCAAGTAAAGCAATCTAAGATTGATATGCTCACCATTGAGTATAAGCTCTTCAAGATTAAAGACGATGAATCTATTCGACATGCACACAAGATTCACCTCCATCATAAATGAGCTACACTCACTTGGTGAAATTATTCCTAGGAACAAGCTTGTGAGAAAAATTCTCAGTGTTCTGCCTAGTTCGTGGGAGAGTAAAGTGAATGCCATTACTGAGGCAAAGGATCTGCAGGCCCTAACTATAGATGAGCTAGTTGGAAATCTCAAAACTTACGAAATGAAGAAGAAGGACAGTGAAAGAAGAGAATCAAAGAAGGAGAAGAACCTGGTACTCAAAACTGAAGGCAATGACTCAAGTGAAGAGGACAGTGACATGGCGTACTTAACCAAAAGGTTTCAGAAGATGGTTAGAAGAAATAGAGGAATAACAAAAAGAGGCGCCACTAGCAGACCAAAGAATTATGATCTCTGTCATAAGTGTGGAAAGACAGAGCATTTCATCAAAGATTTTCCTCTCCTGAAGCAAGAACGCTTCAAGTACAACCCTAATAAAGCAGCCAAAAGGAACCCGGTTCCTGACAAACGCTTCAAAAGGAAGAATTCCACTGACAACGTTGTGAAGCAAGCTCTTGCAGCATGGGGAGATTCTTCAAGCGAGCCTGAAGGAGAAACTGATGCAGGTGACAGTTCCATAATGCCAGTTGAAAGTGAAAGAAATGAATATGATTCAATGTTCGCTTTGATGGCACAATTAGATGATGACAACGATGAGGTAAATTTTAGGGATGTTTAGAGAAATCTTAAATCGTACTCCCCTAAGAAACTCATGTCATTAGCAAATGTTCTAATTGATGCCTATCATAGTCTGGTAGAAGATAAAGATGCCCTGACCTTAGAACTAGGAGAATCTGAACAAACCAGGGATGATTTGGTAGTATGTGTAGTTGATCTTAAGGAAACCATAAGTAATTTGGAGAATCATAAATAGTTTTAACTGAAAAAATTGCTAGTGTAGAGAATGAAAGAGATGATTTGGTGGTTGTAGCTGTTAACTTAAAAGAAACCATTGAAAATTTAAGTAAAGATAATGATGATTTAGTGAAGAGAGTTACTGCAATAGAGAATGAAATATATGATCTCTTAATAGTGATTGCTGACCCGAGGGAAACTATAGAGGGACTAGGAACTGAGTCTAGGTCTGGAAATTCTGAGAATGGAAAAGAGGTAGCTAGTGAGGCACACATTAAACTTGAAAACGAGTTGAAATCTGTGAAAACTAGCCTATGTGTTGAACATGAGAAAAATAAGCATCTCCAAGCTGAACTGGAAAGAGTAAAAAATGTTCTTGAAAAGTCCCTTAAGTGGACCTGGTCCTCTGAAGCTATTACTTCCATGTATATCAATAATGGTGGAAATAGGCAGGGAATATGGTTTCAAAGGGAGAGAACTCCTTACAACCCCCATAGCAAGTATGTCACTGTTCCAAATAACTGGCTGTGTACCCACTGTGGGAACAATGGGTATTTCAAGGAAAATTGCCAAGCCAGGGTTCAGTCTATCCAGAAAAATAAAGTGTCTGCTGAAAAGGAAACTACTAAAAAGGGACCAGGTGCCACCCATAAAAAACGCATGTTACCTGCATGGACAAAGAGAGCTCTTATTCATCCTCTTGCTTATTACAAGGGACCCAAACTTGTTTGGGTTCCTATAACTAACTCTTGATTTCCTTGTGCAGGGAATAGTGAAAGGAAGCAGTCAACAATGGTTCATGGATAGTGGATGTTCAAAGCACACGACTGGGAACACCTTGGACTTTCTTTCACTAAAAGCCCTGCAAGGAGGGAGTGTATCCTTTGGTAATAGGAAGAAGGGATACATTCTTGGAGTTCAAAATGTCGGGAAGTCACTCACTCACTCAATTGAGAATGTGTACTATGTCAATGGTCTCAAGTACAGTCTCCTGAGTGTTTCTCAAATTCGTGATAAAGGAAACAAGGTGGAGTTCTTGTCCAAAATATGCATAGTTACAAATCTGGTAACTGGTGAAGTGGTACTTCTGTCTAAAAGATACAAGAACATCTATGTTGCTGATTTTGAGTCTCTACAAAGTGGTGATCTGAGTTGCTTGAAAGCTTTTGACGATGATGCTGAGCTGTGGCATAGAAGATTGGGGCACGCAAGTTTCTCTCTTAAATAAACTTATTCAGAAGGACCTGGTCCGTGGTCTGCCCATGTCAAAATTCAAAGAACAAAAAGTCTGTGATGCCTGTGCTAGAGGGAAGCATGTGAAGTCTTCTTTTAAGTCTAAGAAGGATGTCAGCACCTCAAAGCCACTTGATCTCCTTCATATGGATCTGTGTTGCCCTATGAGAGTACAAAGTAGGGGAGGAAAAATGTACATCCTTGTGATAGTGGATGACTACTCCAGGTTCACTTGGACCCTGTTTCTGAGAACAAAAGATGAAACCTTTGAAGTATTTGTGGCCTTTGTGAAGAAAATCCAAGTGAAGATGGAGTCTAGACTAGCATGTATAAGATCATATCATGGAAAAGAATTCGACAATGCAAAATTTGACAAGTTCTATAACGAAAAGGGCATTACCCACAACTTCTCAGCCCCAAGAACTCCCCAGCAAAACGGAGTTGTGGAAAGGAAGAATATAACTCTTGAGGAAATGGCAAGAACAATTCTGATCGACAGTGGTATTGCAAAGAACTTCTGGGCTGAAGCTGTCAACACTGCCTGCTACTTGGTGAACAGGTGCATGATCAGATCACTCCTGGACAAAAACCCCTATGAGTTGCTGAATGGAAGAAAACCCAAGCTGACTCACCTAAGAAAATTGGGTGCAAGTGTTATGTTCTCAACAATGGAAAGGATCAGCTTGGAAAATTTGATGCCAAAAGTGATGAAGGAATCTTCTTGGGGTATTCTTCTCAAGCAAAGCTTACAAGATATACAATAAGCAGACTCAATATGTTGAGAAAAGTGTTCATGTAATCATTGACGAGTCCTATCACTCATGTGAGAAAATCAACAAGGATGATCAAGATGGGGAACCTTTACTGGTTCTAGGTGAAGTCATCAACATGACAAATGGAAAGGCAGACATGATGAGTCAAGTGAAGGAGCCAAGTGGAGATAATGCAGCTTCCTCCTCAAGGGAACCAGGTACCACAATTACAACCACTGAAGCTGAAGAAAGAGTGGTTGATGCAGTGCAAGGTACTCCACAAGTAGCTGAGAGAAGGACACAAGGGAACCAGTCAAATCCACCCAGCTCCTCTACAAATGAGCCCCAAATGCCCAACTGGAAACACAAAAGTTCTCATCCTCTTGACAACATAATTTCCCCTCTAGATTCCGGAGTGTATACCATATCAAAAGGACTTGCCTTCTCAGCTTTTCTCTCCCCAATAGACCCAAAAATATCAAGGAATCCCTAAAAGATGCAGATTGGATTACAACCATGCAAGATGAGTTGCATCAATTTGAAAGAAATAATGTATGGCACCTGGTACCTAGACCATCAGATCCAACCATCATAGGAACCAAGCGGGTATTCAGGAACAAGCTTGATGAACATGGAAACACTACAAGGCACAAGGCCAGGCTAGTGGTTCAAGGTTACAATCAGGAAGAAGGAATTGATTATGATGAGACATTTGCTCCGGTTGCTCGCACGGAAGCTATTTGAACTCAATTGCCTTTGCATCACATATGGAATTCACTTTATTCCAAATGGATGTCAAAAGTGCATTTCTGAATGGATTCTTAAGGAAGAAGTCTATGTAAAGCAACCTTCGGGGTTTGAATTCCATGAACACCCTGAATATGTGTTTAAACTGGACAAGGCATTGTACGGGTTGAAGCAGGCTCCTCGAGCTTGGTATGAAAGGTTGTCCAAGTTCCTCTTAGAAAATGGTTTTACAAGAGGAAAAATTGACAACACCCTGTTCCTGAAGAAACAGGGGAGGAACCTGCTCATTGTTCAGGTATATGTTGATGATATCATTTTTGGGGCAACAGCTGATTCACTGTGTGAAGAATTTGCAAAACTCATGGGAAGTGAGTTTGAAATGAGCATGATGGATGAGTTGAATTTCTTTTTGGGTCTTCAAGTGAACCAGTCCGCAAAGTGTACATTCATTTGCCAGCAAAAATACATCAAGGAGCTCTTGAAGAGGTTTGTATGGAGGCATCAAAAGTGATATACACTCCCATTGCAACGGCTACTCGACTGGACATGGATGAGTCTGGATCTCCTGTGAATCAAACCATGTATAGAGGCATTATTGGGTCTCTTCTCTACCTCATTGCCAGCAGACCTGATATTGTCTTTAGTGTGGGGTTATGTGCAAGGTTTCAGTCAAATCCCAAGGAATCTCATCTGAAGGCTGCCAAAAGAATTTTGAGATATCTTAAGGGAACACAGGACCTGGTCCTGTTCTACGTCACTACTAGAAATTCGGGAAAAATCGACCAAGAAAAACCGACCAACTTTGGTCAGTAAAAAACCGGCCATTTTCAAAATATTTTAATTTTTAATTTTTTTTAGGAAATCGACCAACTTTGGTCGGTTTTCTTTGCGCAAAAATGCGGGAAACTATTTTTGAGTCCCGCAAAATTTATTTTTCAAGAAACCGACCAACTTTGGTCGGTAATTTTAACTTTTAATAAAACCGACCAACTTTGGTCGATTATTTTCGTGCGACAATACAATTAAAGAGTATAAATAAAAAAAAAGACAATCTTAAAATAAAATGCACAAATGGTCTAGTGGTAGCATAGTATCCTGCCACAATATACACTCCGGTTTGATTCCCAGACGGTGAATCTTTTGATTACATAATTAAAATACCGACCAACTTTGATCGGAAAAAACCGACCAACTTTGGTCGGGTTTTTTTTTTTTGCAATATTTTTTTTGAATTTAATTTACCGACCAACGTTGATCGGTAATTTTCGACAAACTTTGGTCAGTATATTAAAACGACCATCAAAATATCGTCCAGGCGTATTTGGTTGGTAATTGGCGATAACCGACCAAAGTTGGTTAGTTTTTTTGGTTGGTATTTACCGGATTTCTAGTAGTGTATATACCCTTCAGGTGACAATTTTAATCTTCTTGGGTATGCTGATGCTGACTATGCTGGTTATCTTGTGGACAGGAAAAGTACTTCTGGAATGGCTCACTTTCCAGGATCTTGTCTCATCTCATGGAGCACAAGGAAGTAAAACTCAGTTGCTCTTTCAACAGCTGAAGCATAATATGTAGCTGCAGCTTCTTACTGTGCTCATCTCCTATGGATCAAACAACAATTGGAAGATTTTGGTGTATACACTAACTGTGTGCCTCTTCTATGTGATAACACCAGTGCTCTCAACATGGCCATGAATCCAGTTCAACACAAAAGAACCAAGGATATCGATATGAGACATCATTTTATGAGAGACAATATGGAGAAGGGGCTTATCTGTATGAAGTTCTGCAGTATAGAAGACCAAATTGTAGATATCTTGACCAAAGCATTAAGTAGGGAGCATTTTGAAAGAAATAGGATGAAGCTGGGGCTATTGAAGCCTAACTGAGAACCTGATCCCCATCAGTTGGCTATGAAAGTCATCTTCAGGTAATATTAGCTAAAGTGTTTTCTGGCCAAGTCTAACTCACTTCAATACCGTTGCAGGTAGACACACATGATGATTATAGAAGATGTAGATGCATTGCTTGGGTGGTGAAAGAGGATTGAAATTTTCAAATACAGGTCAAGAACCTGGTTCTTGTACCAAAGGTTAGTAGTCCTGTGCATTCTTTAATACACATCTTGAAAAGGTGCAAATTCAACTGCCATGTCATCCACCTTTTCAGACTCCGCTATCACGTCTTTTCATTTCAAATCATTTCCATCTCCCTCTGAAATGTTGCAACTCCCCACACACTACCGCCGTTTAAGAACCGGTTCCTATCTCTCTCCTCATAATTATCTTCTCTCATTAAAACTTCTCTTCCCTTGACTGATCATACTTCTCTCCTCAGACCTTCTCCAAAGAATTCTCAACTCTATCTCTTCAATGGCTGACAATCACTCTAAAATCCCTCCTTCAATCGACACTAACCAAGAGAAAAACCTTCAGTCCTCCGTTCCTGATGAATCCTCTGTTACTATTCCAGTCTCAACCACTGAAACCACCCCCAACCCAGATTTCCTTTCACTCTCCTGTCCTAATGCGACTATCTCAGACATATCTCTACCTCTAAATGATGAGGACACAGTGTAACGACCCGACCTGTCATTTTGAGCTCTAGCACGTTGTTCAGCGATTTGAGGTCCTGAGTAGCTTCACTTCAGGTGTTATGACTTGTACGCACCGTCGGAATTGAATTCCGGGAAGTTCTGAGTTGATTCTGAAAGAAAATTCCCGTTTCCAAAGCTTTAAGTTGGAAGAATTGACTAAGATTGGATTTTTGAGTAAACGACCTCAGAATCGTGATTCAAAGGTTCCAACAGGTTCGTATGATGATTTCAGACTTGGGCGTATGCCCGAATCGGGTTTTGGAAGACCCGAGAACATTTCGGCACCTATTGTGGAAGTTGGCATTTTTGAAAGAATTTCATAAGTTTGGGTTTAAGTGTATTTCAGTATTATCGATGTCCGTTTGGGATTCCGAAACTGGGAATAGCGCGATCGAAAGTGTATTCGGAGGTCCGTGGGTCATTTTGGAGTCATTTGGCTAAAGATAGAAATTTGAAGGTTTTTGAGGAGTTTGATCGGAAGTGGACTTTTTGATATCGGGTTCGGATTCTGATTCCGGAAGTTGGAGTAGGTCTATAATGTCGAATATGACTTGTGTGCAAAATTTGAGGTCAATCGGACGTGATTTGATAGGTTTCGGCATCAAATGTAGAAGTTTGAAATTCTAAAGTTCATTAACCTTGAATTGGAGTGCGATTCATGGTTTTAGTGTTGTTTGATGTGATTTGAGGCCTCAAGCAGGTCCGTGTTATGTTATGGGGCTGGTTGGTGTAATTGGATGGGGTCCCGGGGGCCTCGGGTGTGTTTCGGGGTAGTTTCGGATCATTTCGAGCTGTTTTGCAATAGCTGATGCTGGTATCTGGTGTTGTTCTACGCGTTCGTGTGAACCCTCTCGCATTCCCGAAGAAGGATTTGGCTTCAGGGACTTTGTTCTTCGCGTTCGTGAAAGTATCCTCGCGTTCGCGAAGAACGAAATCTCTGTTGCACAGGTCTGACTTTGGAGGCTCATATCTCGCAATATATAATGAATTTGGAGGATCATCCCAAAATGAAAGTTGTAGCCCTTTGTAACTAGTTTTCCAAAAGGTAAATTATTTAGCATTTGGATGTGTGTATAAAAAGTTATGATTGGTACACTACAGGCTGTCCGGGAAGATAAAGAAGAAATTTGTGTTGCACAGGGCTGACTTTGGCAGCTTATATCTCAAAATCTATAAGGAATTGGGAGATGACCGAAACACAAAAGTTGTAGATCTTGGTGTCTAGTTTTCAAAATATTAAACCATTTGTCATTTGGATTTTGTACCAAAAGTTATGTCCATTATACTAGAGGCTGTCTGAGAAGAGTTTGGAAAATGATTTTTGGGAATTTCCTTCTTTGCGAACGTGATTGGGGTCTCGCGATCGCGAAGAAGAGTCGCCTGGGTAGTGTATAAGTGCAAAGAAATGGGTTTGGCTCATTTCATGTCATTTCCTCCATGGGAGCCGACCTAGGATCGATTTTGGAGCTCCATCTTCATCATCTATGTCAAGGTAAGTGATTCCCACCTATTGCAAGTTAATTACATGGATTATATCTAGATTTTAACATGGAAAATCATGTAAATTCGTAGAAATTTTTGGATTTTGAAGAAAACCTAGGAAATTTGTATTCTTTGATTTTGAACACGATTTTGGACATGAAATTGAGAGCAAATTATATATTTGAGTTCGTGAGGTTGTGGTAAACTTTATCTTTGAAAAATTTCGGAATCCGGACACGTGGGCCCGAGGGCGATTTTGTCAACTTTTCGATCGGGGTTAGAAATTGATATAAATTGGGTTATTATGAGTGATTGAACATATGTTAATAGGTTTACATAATTGTTGGCTAGTTTTGGAGCGTTATGGTCGATTTGGGTCTTCGGAAGGGCGTGGAAACTTCGGAGCGAGGTGAGTCTCCTTTCTAACCTTGTAAGAGGAAATTGTCCCCATAGGTGAATTAATTGGATATGTGCTCCTATTTGTGGGGGCTATGTCTGATGTTTGGCTTAAAGTATATATATTTTTGTGTATATCGCCTCATATTTTATTCTTGTTTCATGAATTTGGGATGTTAAATGCTATGAATCATATTAAATAGAAGTGTTTTTACTTGTAGGAATTATTCGGGAGCAAGTGGGAGCAAAACGTGCAAGATTTGAAGCTAAAACGGACAAGATTAGAAAATTGGCCAGTTGGGCGCCACCTGTGGCGCAGAAAACAGTAGGAATTATTTTTGGGCGCTATGGAGGGCGCCGGTCACGCGAAGTTGGCCTATTTTGCCTGGGACTCGATTTAGTCAGCCGTAAACCTATCCAACACGTATAAAAGCCATCCTAAAACTTATTTTGAATGGAGAGACGCACCTTGGAGCAAAAATACATGCTAGAAACTTTGAGGAGCAAGAACAACTCGGAATTCTTGATCTTTTTCCAGTATTTTCAATTGATTCAAAACTTATGCAATTGTTTGATTACATCATGAGTGGCTAAACACCCATTGTTCTGGGGTTGTGATTAAGCCATGAATATTGTTGTTTGATATTAACTTAACCTTGATTATAATTCACCAACATATGGTTGTTTCTTCAATTCTGTGTTTAATTGCTTAATTGTCTGGCCAGCAGTTAGGTTCTATTTACTATCTATACTATGCTTGGGAAAGTCGTGTTTAGATTAGAGAATAATTGAAGAGAGCATGATCTTAACCCTTTGGGGGAGCGGATTTATGGTTAGGATAGGAATATACCTAGTCACCGTGCTTAATTAAATATCGTGATCTTAATGCGTTCTTAATAGATTAATTTCATAGGAATATAGGCGTTAATCTATTGAGAATAGGTGAGTAGTACTTCGGGAGAAGGCTATGAGAGCATTTATCGATTAATTAGCAATCATGGGTGAATTATATGAAAGGGAGAGTTAATTAGAACACAATACAATTGGTGAATCGATCACAACCCTGGAATACTTGTCTCTACTGAATACACAACAATCAACTTGTTACTTGATAAATTAGTTATTATTTAGAATCATAGAATAATATAATCATATTATTGGACTTTGATTTAGCTGGACTCAATAACAATTTTAGTAATTCCGTGAGTAGTTTACACAAGTCTCTGTGGGTTCGACACTCAACTTATCATTATATTACTTGTCGACCACGTATACTTGCGTGTGCGTTTGGGAGCAACAAGTTTTTGGTGCCGTTGCCGGGGACTTGAATATTAACTACTTGCTAGTTTTTGCTTCAATTGTTTATTTTGTCTAGTCTGACGTTATTCGATTGTTGCTCAGATCTCAGGAACTTTGATTGAATGCGTAGGGTCAGAAGCCAGGACCGACTTCAAGGCTTTGATCTTGAACCTGAGAGAACATTTCACAGGAGGTTGAGGGAAGCAAGGGACACGAATAATATTAAGCCACTTGTTCAATTACCTGTGGACATGGCAGAGGAGCAACCCATGGCTGTTCAGGAGGTGGCGATGCCCAGCATTGCTAATGTCACCTCCAGTATAGTGAAGCCCAGGATCACTGGGCACTTTGAGCTGAAACACAGCATGATCCAGTTACTTCATGCAAATGGGCAATTTATGGGTCTTCCACACGAGGATCCACAGCAGCATATTCTGAACTTCTTGGAGATTAGTGATACTTATATCACTAACGGGGTCACTCCAGACTATGTGAGGCTCACACTTTTTCCATTCTCTCTGTTGGGCGAGGCTAAGCGATGGCTAAAGGCAGAACCAGCTAATTCCATTACATCATGGAATGATTTGGCAAGAAAATTTCTTGCAAGGTTCTTTCCTTCAGGCAAAACTGCAAAGATCAGAAGTGAGATAGTGGCCTTCAAACAGAAAGCGGGAGAATCTTTATACTCGGCTTGGGAAAGGTTCAAGGGGCAACTCAGCGACTATCTTTATCAGAATCAGACGAATGAAGTGTTAGCTCACACTCTCATAGAAGGGCTACATTCTGAAACAAAGATCGTGGTAGATGCTGCAGCTGGGGGTCAAGTGTTGGAGAAAAGCTTTGACGAGATATATGCATTATTGAACAAATTCTCCAAGAGCAATCCGGATTGGCAAGGAGAGATGGGCAGACACACAGTGCAAAAGTCTGCAGGGGTACTTGAGTTAGATGTCGTCTCAGCATTATCAGTGCAGATTGCTACACTGACCAATCAAGTCACCCATATGAACTTGAGTATTAACAAGCAACAAGTACAACTGGTACAACAGGTTCAAGCTTTTTGTGAAATATGTGGAGAGGGGCACACGAGCGACATATGCCCCGCAAACCCAGAGTCTGTCTGCTTTGTGGGTAATTCAAATAGGGGCCAAACAAATCAATATGGGAACACTTATAATCCCAACTGGAGGAACCACCCAAACTTCTCTTGGGGTGGAAACCAGGGCACTCAGAATCAATACAGGCCTCAAGCACCTCAACAGCAGTATAGACCACCTCAGGTTGAACAACAACCAAGTCCTACAAGTCACCTTGAAGACATGCTTAAAAAAATGATGGTTGAACAGCAAGCCCTCGCCACAACAGTGAGAAATTTGGAGCGTCAAATGGGACAGCTTGCTAGTGCTCAAAACACTAGACCAGCTGGAGCTCTTCCAAGTGACACTGAAGCAAATCCTAGGGCGGCCCTTAATGCCGTGTCGTTGAGGAATGGGAGACAACTAGAGGAAGTTCTGTCTAAAAAGAGGAAACAGGTGACTTTTAATGAGAAGCCAACCACTATTGAATCAACATCAGAGAAAGCTAAGGAGCCAGAGATGCCAGCTGGAGAGGCGGTGGCTGAGCAACCCCCACAATTGGTTGCAAGGCCACCACCTCCATTCCCTCAAAGACTGCAGAAATTAAGAGATAATGCCGCATATAAAAAGTTTCTTGATATCTTGAAGCAGGTACAAATTAATATTCCATTGGTTGACATCTTACAAGAAGTACCCAAATATGCAAAGTACATCAAGGACATTGTGGCAAATAAAAGGAGGCTGACCGAGTTCGAGACTGTGGCACTCATTGAGGAGTACAGTTCTAGAATTCAAGGCAAGTTACCTCAGAAATTGAAGGATCCAGGTAGTTTAACTATCCAAATCTCAATTGGTAAATATGTTGTTGGGCGAGCTTTATGTGACCTTGGAGCAAGCATCAATTTGATGCCGCTATCTATATTCATACAGTTGGGGTTGGGTGAACCACGCCCAACAACAGTTATCTTACAATTAGTTGATCGCTCCCTTGCTCATCCTGAGGGAGTGATTGAAGATGTGCTAGTTCAAGTGGGGTCTTTCATATTCCCAGCTGATTTCATCATCCTGGATTACGAGCCTGATCAGGAAGTCCCATTTATTTTGGGGCGTCCATTCTTAGCCACGGGCCGAGCTATTATTGATGTCTGCGAAGGAAAGATGACAATGAGAGTGGGTGACTGAGTGGAGGTATTCAATGTTTATAGAGCACTCAAGTTACCAGCCCATTATGAAGAGTTATCCATGATCTCTGCGGTGGAAAGTGAGGCCACATCGTTAGTACCCTATATGAGCCCTGCAGATCCTGTTGAACGAGTATTGATTGGGGACGTAGAAAATAGTGAAGATGAAAGGATAGGAGAAATTGAGCAAGTGCTGGATATGTCCTGCAGTAATGTACACGGGGTTAGAAAATTTGAAGAGTTGGACAGGCCTGTCACTCTGACCCTCCCCAGGCCATCTATTGAAGAAGCTCCGAAGCTAGAACTCAAGCCACTTCCAGCGCATCTGCGCTATGCTTATTTGGGGAACTCAGAGACACTGCCCGTGATTATTTCGTCCAACTTGACCAGCACTCAAGAAGAAAAATAGCTCAGAGTCCTCCGCGAGCATAAAAAGGCCATTGGGTGGACTATATCTGACATCAAGGGTATTAGTCCATCGTTTTGCATGCATAAAATCTTTTTAGAGGACGGACACCGCCCCAGTGTAGAGCAACAAGGGATATTAAATCCCATTATGAAAGAGGTGGTGAAAAAGGAAGTAATCAAGTTGCTCGATACAGGTATCATTTTTCCTATTTCTGATAGCAACTGGGTAAGCCCGGTTTAATGTGTGCCCAAAAAGGGAGGAATGACTGTAGTTGAGAACGAGAAGAATGAGCTAATCCCCACTCGCACTGTTACGGTATGGAGAGTATGCATTGATTATAGAAGGCTCAATAAGGTAACTCGCAAGGATCATTTTCCACTCCCATTCATCGATCAAATGCTAGACAGGTTAGCCGGGCATGAATATGACTGCTTCCTTGATGGTTATTCAGGATACAATCAGATTGTCATATGCCCAGAGGATCAGGAGAAGACTACTTTTACTTGCCCCTACGTTACTTTTGCCTTCAAGCGAATGCCGTTTGGTCTTTGTAATGCACCAGCCACTTTCCAGAGGTGTATGATGGCTATTTTCACCGACATGGTGGAAAAATTCGTGGAAGTGTTTATGGATGATTTTTCAGTTTTTGGGTCTTCTTATGATGATTGCTTGAGGAATTTAAGAAAGGTGCTAGCCCGTTGTGAAGAAACAAATCTGGTACTAAATTGGGAGAAGTGCCATTTTATGGTACAAGAAGGCATCGTGTTGGGTCACAGAGTATCTAGGAGCAGCATTGAAGTGGATAAAGCGAAGGTGGAGGCGGTTGAAAAATTACCTCCACCTATCTCAGTGAAGGGTGTCCGGAGTTTCTTGGGACACGCGGGTTTCTATCGGCTCTTTATTAAAGATTTTTCAAAAATTGCTACTCCTTTGTGCAGGCTGCTTGAAAAAGATGTAACTTTCAACTTTGATGATGCTTGCCTCAACGCATTTGAGGAACTTAAAAAGAAGTTGGTGACTGCTCCCATTATTGTGGCACCTGATTGGTCTCTACCATTTGAACTTATGTGTGATGCGAGTGACCTTGCTATTGGGGCAGTGCTAGGCCAGAGGAAGGACAAGGTGTTTTATTCCATCTACTATGCGAGTAAGACTCTTGATGATGCACAGCTGAATCATACCACCACTGAGAAGGAGTTGTTAGCTGTTGTGTGGGCCTTTGAGAAATTCCAGGCATACTTGGTGGGAACGAAAGTCATAGTGCATACGGATCATGCAGCAATCAGGTATTTGTTTACAAAAAAGGAATCCAAAGCTCGTTTGATGCGCTGGGTTTTATTACTGCAGGAATTTGATGTAGAAATACGAGATCGAAAGGGAACAGAGAACCAAGTTGCTGACCATCTATCAAGGATGGAAAATCACGATCACGTGGAGGAGGGTGGCCAAATTAAAGAAGTATTTCCTGATGAGCAACTTTTTGCTATAACCCAAGACCCACCCCCATGGTACGCAGACTATGTGAATTATCTTGTGAGTGGGGTACTTCCTCCCGAAGTCCAATCTGAAGCTAGAAAGCGGTTTTTACATGATGTGAACTTCTATTACTGGGATGAGCCCTATTTTTTCAAGCAATGTGCCGATCAGTTGATGAGGAGATGCATTCCTGAAAAAGAGGTGGAATTAGTGATGTATGATTGTCACGCTTCACCTTATGGGGGCCATCATGGAGGAGATAGAACAGCTGCAAAGGTGCTACAATCCGGTCTCTTTTGGCCAACTTTATTCAAGGATGCTCATGCATTCGTTAAGAAGTGTGACCAATGTCAGAGAACAGGAACAATCACAAGGAGGCATGAGATGCCTTTAAATAACATTCTAGAAGTTGAGCTTTTTGATGTGTGGGGGATAGATTTTATGGGACCATTTCCACCGTCCAGAGGAAACAAATACATATTGCTAGCAGTTGACTACGTGTCAAAATGGGTGGAAGCAATTGCTTTGCCAACGAATAATGCCATGGTGGTAGCTGCTTTTGTGAAAAAGAACATATTCTCTAGATTCGGGACTCCACGTGCGTTAATCAGTGATGAAGGGACTTATTTTTGCAATCGATTGTTGAATAACCTTCTAGCTAAATATGGAGTTTGCCACAGAGTTGCTACATCATATCATCCTCAGACAAGTGGGCAAGCTGAGGTGTTAAACAGAGAAATCAAGCAAATATTAGAGAAGACGGTGAGTGTAAATAGGAAGGATTGGGCTGCAAAGTTGGATGATGCCCTGTGGGCATATAGGACTGCATATAAAACGCCAATTGGAGCGTCCCCTTACAAGCTGGTTTATGGGAAAGCATGTCATTTGCCCATTGAACTAGAACACAAGGCATATTGGGCCATTAAGAAGCTGAACATGGACCTTGAAGCCGTATGCGAGAAAAGGCTTATGCAGTTGAATGAGTTAGATGAGTTCAGACTGCACTCTTATGAAAATGCTAAGCTATATAAAGAAAAGACAAAAAGATGGCATGACAAGCAGATCAAGCCGCGTCACTTTGAGCTAGGCCAACAGGTATTATTATTCAATTCTAGACTACGGCTATTCCCTGGGAAGCTAAAGTCGAGATGGTCAGGTCCTTTTGAGGTGGTGAGAGTCACTCCTTATGGTGCAATCGAGCCGCGAGCTTTGAATGGTGAGAGGAAATTCTTGGTGAATGGTCATAGAGTCAAGCATTATTGGGGAGGAATGATTAATCGTGAGAAAACCAAGGTTGTACTCGCTGATGAGTAAGCGAGATTCTGCGTCGTGCCGCGACGTTAAATCAGGCGCTTGTTGGGAGGCAACCCAATTTTTATTTCTTTCCTAGCTTAACTTCTTAATTTTTTCTTTTAGAATAGGTAGAGTATTGCATTTTCTTTATAGGTATAGAAATTTTAGATGTAATGGTGTAGGACGTGTAAATTGGGTATATATAGGGCTCGGGGGATCGGGATGTTTATTTCAAAAAAAAAATCACGTGAACAGCGCCCAGGCCAGCGCCCAGCGCTGCCTGGGGCGCCAAAAACAGTAGGTTCTAATACCCCAGCGCCAGGCAGAGCGCCCAGCTGGGGGTCAGGTAAGTAAATTATTATTTTTTTTGTTTTGTTTGTTATTTATTTTGCCTCAACCCATATCCAATTAACCCGACCCAAGTACCCATTTATACTAATACTAATACCAATATACCTTCCCAAACCCACCCAAACACTAACAGCCCAAACATTCAAAAAGCTGAAGCCGCGAAATTCACACAATACGCTACTGCTTCTGCCCGCCTCCTCTTTTCTTCCTCACGCTAATTGTCTCCAAAAATTTTTTCCTTTTCTCTTGCTAACTTCCTCCAGTCTACAGGTATGCTCTTCATCTTCTTTTCTATTTCTTTTATGTGTTTTAACTAGTAGATGAACATAATCTCATTCCCAAGAGCCCTAATTCCCCATAGTTTTCCCCATGTAATTCTTATGAAATTTTTATGGTGGGTGATGTGTTTTGGTCGAAAATTGTGTCTGATGTGTATACAGAGTAGTAAACTAGAATTCCCTCTACTTCGTTGAAAATTGGGAGGGCCACCATGTTCCACCATTGTTGAATTATAAGAACACACTTCATGCCCATATTGTGTTTGTTTAAATGCTTGAAAGAGGATTTTTGGTGCCCGGTGAAGTCTGAGTAACCTGAGAAAATTGTGTATGCATTCGGGCTAAGTGTGGGGTGTATAGGGATACTTTTACATGCTAGGGGATGTGGTTTTGATGAAGAACATGTTCTTACACCATTACTTTTATATGTTGTATGTTGTAGAATCTTCTAAGTTAGCCTAATTTAGTATAGTCTAGTATTAGTGATCACTCATCATCTTCTAAGAGAATTCACGTTGCCATGATCGCTCATCATTGTGTATCATGGGGAAGTCTTGAGTACCCATAGCTCTAAGGTGCAACACTTGTACATGGTGGATGAACAATTTTGACATAATGTACTTGTGCCTTCGGTTTAAGTGTGGGGTAATTTCATGACTTGCACGACAACCTTAGGCATATTTCTTGAACTATTCTCACATTCATGCTTACTTGTGTTGCAGGATACTATGGCTCGTGATAGCACTAGCAAAGGCAAAAGTGTTGGAAAGCCCTCCACCACCTCTCCGGCGACCAAAAAGCGCAAGCAGGGCGAAAGCTCTTCACGGCAATCTAAGGGGAAACAGGTCGCCGAGGGTTCTCAGCCCATGCCAATGAGGAGGCCTCGGTTGGATTTGGTTCATGATGAGGCTATTGCTTGGCACAGGGACTTCGTGTCGTCTGGTCGGTACATTTCTGAGATGGGGATTAACACCGAAGCCTTAGGGAGGAAATTCACGGAGATACTTGATAGGCTGCAAGCTCTAAAGATGGACAAGTTCTTGGAATGCCCGGGGCATGCTAACCTGAGCATGGTTCGGGAGTTGTATGCTAACTGGAATTACAAACGGTGCACTGCACGTGTAAGAGGAAAAGATGTGCCGCTGGGCAGGTAGTATTTGTGTGACTATTTGGGGGTTGAGAATGCCGACCCAAGGTGTAACGACCCGGCCGGTCGTTTTTGGAAATTTCGCCCCGATCCCCCATTAACTGTTTCCCCTAAGTTCATTTCTGCTATTTTTGGTTTGCCGGGACGTTCGGTGTTGAGTTTTGGAGAGTTTTGGGACACTTAGTCCCTAAATGAGAGCTTAAGAGTTGAAAAATGATCCGTAATCAGAATAGTGTGAAGACGACCTCGGAATGGAAATCTGATGGTTCCGTTAGCTCCGCCAGGTGATTTCGGGGTTGGGAGCGTGTTCGGAATGTATTCTGGAGGCTCGTAGCTCATTTAGGCTTGAAATGCCGAAGTTTGAATTTTTGAAGTTCCGGTCCGATGGTAAGTTTTTTATCCGAGGGTCGGATTGAAATTCCGGAAGTTGCAGTAGTTCCGTCATGTCATTTGGGATGTGTGTGCAAAATTTCAGGTCATTCGGACGAGGTTCTGGTAGGTTTTTGATCGAAAGCGTGTTTGGTTGGAATTTGAAGTTCTTAGGCTTGAATCTTTGATTAATTCGGGTTTCCGGCGTTGTTTAGGTGTTTTTCAAGATTGGTATAAGTCTGAATAAGGTATTAGGTGGTATTGGTACTTTTGGTTGAGGTCCCGGGGGGCCTCGGGATGATTTCGGGTGGTTAACGGAAGAGTTTTGGAAGTTGAGAAATAGCAGCACTGCTGCTTCTGGTATCTTTCCGCTTCTGCGGCTTGGGAACCGCAGAAGCGGAGCCGCAGAAGTGGCCTTGGTCGTCGCAGAAGCGAGATTTGCTCCCCTCTCAGGAACCGCAGAAGCGGTCGCCATTCCGCAGAACCGGAACCGCAGGAGCGTTATGTGTCCGCAGAAGCGGACTCTGGTCCATTAAGTGAAAACCGCAGAAGCGGTTGTTTTTCCGCATATGCGGGACCGCAGAAGCAGTCCCTTGTCCGCAGAAGCAGAAATCCCTGGGCAGAAATAGAGATTTCGAGGGTTTGAGTTCATAAGTTGCAAAAATCAATTGAGAGCTCGGTTTAAGGCGATTTTGAGTGGGATTCGAAGTGAAGATCACTGGGTAACGTTTCTTTGGTCCCTTCTTGTTATATTTCATCATTTTATAGTTAAATACACCATTGGAATTCGAATTTAGGATCAAAAATTGGAAGAAACTTCATAGACCTAATTATTGAGTTTTGAGTGGGCAATTGACCTCCGATTTGGGAGATTTTTATATGGTTAGACTCGTGAGAGTACGAGGGTTCTGAAAATGTGAAAATTATTCGATTCCGGGGCGTTGGCCTGGAGGGCATTTTGGTCATTTCAACTAATTTTACGACGTAGCTTTGAATTTATTAGCAAAACCAGGTGTTTGCGATGTTATTTACAATGTGTAATTGAATTGAATAGATTTGAGCCATTTGGAGTCGGATACTCGTGGCAAGAGTGTGATTTCTAGTTGATATTGAGCCGGTTCGAGGGAAGTGGCTTGTCTAACCTTGTGTGGGGGATCTTTTCCCTTAGGATATGATCTTGAATATTTGAATGCCTCGTACGTGAGGTGACGAGCGCGTACTTGAGCTAATTGTTGTAAATCCGTTTCTACTTGAAGTATTTAAATTGAGCTTTCTTGTTTACTTGTTCATTTTAACTGTAAGTTTGTACTTGTGCTAGCTTAGAGACTCATGTTTAGCTGGCTTACCTGCTTATTTGCTTTAACTGTGCTATTTGTACTCTGTGAAGCATGTTAGGCTATAATTTACTACTTCGTGTCCTGATTTTTAGCATTGTTCCGAGATTTAGGAATCGTTGTTGTTGTGTGTTTAATTTGGGACTACGGGACGGCTTCCCGGGAGATCCCTCTGTACTTGAGATATTCTGGACTGAGGGTGCGGGATACCAAGAGATCCCTGACACATGTGTTTCTATATATATATTGGGATACCTGGAGATCCCCGGTTTGCTTATTGAGGATACCAAGAGATCCTCGGGATACTAAAAGATCCCCGACTTACTTATTGAGGATACTAAGAGATCCTCGGGATACCGAGAGATCCCCAGTGTTGATGATGAGGATACCAAGAGATCCTCGGGATACCAAGAGATCCCCCGGCTACTATTCCTTGTGAGGGCAGTTTTCCGTGTATTGTTACCTTTGCTTTCTATTACTGTTCTTCCTTATTTACCTGGTTTACATTCTCGCTGTAGACTTTAATTAAACTATTTATGTTATCTCATTGTTTATTATGTTACCTCAGTAGGGCCCTGACCTTCCTCGTCGCTACCCAATCGAGGTTAGGCTTGGCACTTACTGAGTACCGCTGTGGTGTACTCATGCCCTTCCTGCGCATGTTTTTCATGTGCAGATCCAGGTACTTCCTCCCAGACGTATTGTCACACCTCCCTTTTTTACGCTACACCTGTGAGGGTGTAAAGGAGTTTTTCCAATTAAAGGACAGTCGGAACGGGATTTATTATTAACATTCAGAGTCGCCACTTGGGAGATTAATGGTGTCCCAATTCACCGGTTGAATCCCGATCCGAGGAAATTATGACTCTGTTAACAGTCCGCGAACCAGAACTCCGAGTAAGGAATTCTGTTAACCCGGGAGAAGGTATTAGGCATTCCCGGGTTCCGTGGTTCTAGCACGGTCGCTCAACTGTTGTATTTGCTTTTATCTGATTTTAAAACATATTCTAACCTATGTGCCTTTTATTTTAACCGCCTTTATTTTTATGTCTCTTTAATAAGAATTGCAACGTCGTGAAAATGTATCTCGAACCACGTCACACCAGTGCACCCGTGGCTTTTGACGCATTTCGACTCCGTCGAGATTTAAATTTGGGTCACATAAATGTGCACCCGCATTTAGGAAGGTAATATTATTAAAATACGCGCCTAAAGCAACTATGCGTTTATTATATTTGGGGAAGACCATGAAATTTGCTAAATGGTCCGCCCGAGTTCTAAGCATTTTATATAGCATCTATTGAGGGCCCCGTGATTTTGCATTTTTATTGGCGAGGCTCATCTCACTTTATTATTTAAAAGGCAAACCTAGAGTAATCTATAATTTTCTATCATGTATTTTAAAGGAAAGGCCCTAATTAATTAATTATTTTGTTACTAAACCATTATTGAAAGAATTACATCTCAATATTAAATTAAAGTGCTTTGATAGTCAACACAAGAGCCCCAGCCGACTGGGCTTCACAACAGCCCAAAGACGGAGAATGGCTTAACCTTGCAAAAGGGGAAGAGCTGACCAACGTTGGGCTTTAAACAGATTCAGGCCCAGGACTGTCCAAACAGAGGTTGTTACGTTTGGGCTCCTGAATGAGCCCAGATCTTATACTGATGCTATTTGAATCTCAGCCTACTGGTTTTTAAACTTACAACAGCCTTAATTGTTGGCAGGCCCAAGTTCAAAAGAATACAGGGCCCAACGTTTAAGTCTTCAACTTGAAACAAAGGCTGAGAATGCAACAATTCTAATCTACAGGCAATTAGCTACAGTCCGTATTATTAACAATCCTAAAGTCAGATTGCAAGGAACTAATACAAAACATTCCACATCTATATTCAAACCTTGAGCCCAAACGTGTATCATTTAATTTTAGAACTAAACCACTGAAGCCACCACTGACAAACGATTACCAGACCTGGATTTTAACAAGGATAGGAACCTATATGGTGATTTTCAAGTTCAATTTCCATTTGTAAAATACAGCTTCATGAGAAACCAAATTATACTACACTAGGGCTACTATTTTAGAATGAACACACTGGAAGTCCAATTCTAACAGTCCAGTA
>NW_017672507.1:118473-123187 GCF_001879085.1 Nicotiana attenuata
TTCGTGATTGTTTTTATTGATGACATTCTGGTGTATTCCCGGAGTCGGGAAGATCATGAGCAGCATCTGAGGACCGTGCTACAGACCTTGAGGGAGAAAAAGTTATATGCAAAGTTCTCAAAATGTGAGTTTTGGCTGAGTTTTGTGGCATTCTTAGGCCATGTGATTTCTAGTGAGGGTATTCGGGTGGATCCGGGGAAGGTAGAGGCCGTGCAGAGTTGGCCCAGACCGTCCTCAGCTACAGAGATTCGCAGTTTCCTTGGCTTGGCGGGTTACTACCGTCGTTTCGTGGAGGGATTTTCATCGATTGCTGCCCCTATGACTAGATTGACCCAGAAGGGTGCCCCATTTCAGTGGACAGAGGAGTGTGAGGCGAGCTTTCAGAAGCTCAAGACAGCTTTGACTACAGCCCCTATTTTGATGTTGCCTACCGGTTCGGGGTCTTATACTGTCTATTGTGACGCCTCGAGAGTTGGCCTTGGAGTAGTGTTGATGCAGGACGGTAGGGTGATTGCCTACGCGTCCAGACAGATGAAGATACATGAAAAGAATTACCCTATCCACGACCTTGAGTTAGCTGCCATTGTTCATGCCTTGAAGATCTGGCGTCATTATTTATATGGAGTGCCTTGCGAGATCTATACTGATCATCGGAGTTCGCAGCACTTGCTCAAGCAAAAGGATCTCAATATGCGTCAGAGGAAGTGGTTAGAGCTGCTGAAGGATTATGACATTACTATCCTATATCACCCGGGCAAGGCCAATGTGGTGGCGGATGCCTTGAGTCGCCGGGCGGTGAGTTTGGGGAGTTTGGCATATTTACCAGCTTCAGAGAGGCATATGGCGATGGATGTTCAGGCCTTAGCCAGCCAGTTCGTGAGATTGGATCTTTCGGAGCCCAGTCGGGTTCTAGCCTGTGTGGTTTCCCAGTCTTCCCTATTTGACCGTATCAGGGAGCGGCAGTACGATGACCCTCATTTGCTTGTCCTTCGGGACAAGGTTCAGCATGGTGATGCCAGGGATGTGACCATTGGAGATGATGGAGTATTGAGGATGCAGGACCGGATTTGTGTCCCCAATGTTGATGGCCTTCGAGAGATGATTCTAGCAGAGGCCCATAGTTCGCGGTATTCCATCCATCCGGGTGCCGCGAAGATGTATCAGGACCTGAGGCAGCACTACTGGTGGAGGCGGATGAAGAAGGATATAGTTGGTTATGTGTCTAGATGCCTCAACGGCCAGCGGGTGAAGTATGAGCACCAGCGCCCGGGTGGGTTGCTCCAGCAGATAGAGATTCCAGAGTGGAAATGGGAGCGCATCACCATGGATTTTGTATCTGGACTCCCACGGACCCTGAAGAAGTTTGATTCCATTTGGGTTATTGTGGACCGGCTGACCAAGTCCGCTCATTTCATTCCTGTGTGTACCACTTATTCATCGGAGCGGTTGGCGGAGATTTATATCAGGGAGATCGTCCGTTTGCATCGTATTCCAGTTTCTATCATTTCGGACAGAGGTACTAAGTTTACATCGCGGTTCTGGAGAGCTGTGCAGCAGGAGTTAGGCACTCGGGTGGAGTTGAGCACAGCATTTCACCCCCAGACAGACGGACGCACTATTCAGATTCTTGAGGACATGCTCCGTGCGTGCGTGATTGAGTTTGGAGTGTCTTGGGATCATTTCCTGCCATTGGCGGAGTTTGCTTACAGTAACAGCTATCAGTCCAGCATTCAGATGGCGCCGTATGAGGCTTTATATGGTAGGAGGTGCAGATCTCCGGTGGGTTGGTTTGAGCCGGGCGAGGCCAGGCTATTGGGCACAGAGATGGTTCAGGATGCATTGGAGAAGGTTAAGGTGATTCAGGATAGACTCCGTACAGCCCAGTCCAGGCAGAAGAGTTACGCGAACAGGAAGGTCCGTGATGTTTCATATATGGTTGGTAAGCGGGTTCTGCTTCGGGTCTCGCCTATGAAGGGCGTCATGCGGTTTGGGAAGAAAGGAAAGTTGAGTCCGAGGTTTATTGGCCCTTTTGAGATCTTGAGGCGAGTTGGGGAGGTTGCCTATGAGCTTGCCTTACCTCCCAGTTTGGCTGGAGTTCATCCGGTATTTCATGTTTCGATGCTCCGGAGATATCACGGTGATCCGTCGCACGTGTTGGATTTCAGTTCAGTCCAGTTGGACGAGGATCTATCCTATGTTGAGGAGCCAGTGGCTATTTTGGACAGGCAGATCAAAAAGTTGAGGTCAAAGAACATAGCTTCAGTAAAGGTTCAGTGGCGGGGTCAGCCGGCCAAGGAGGCGACTTGGGAGACCGAGCAGGATATGCGCAGCCAGTACCCTCATCTTTTCACTACTTCAGGTATGTTCTCTATGCTCGTTCGAGGACGAACGAATGTTTAAGTGTAGGAGGATGTAACGACCCGGCCGGTCGTTTTTGGAAATTTCGCCCGGATCCCCCATTAACTGTTTCCCCTAAGTTCATTTCTGCTATTTTTGGTTTGCCGGGACGTTCGGTGTTGAGTTTTGGAGAGTTTTGGGACACTTAGTCCCTAAATGAGAGCTTAAGAGTTGAAAAATGGTCCGTAATCAGAATAGTGTGAAGACGACCTCGGAATGGAAATCCGATGGTTCCGTTAGCTCCGCTAGGTGATTTCGGGGTTGGGAGCGTGTTCGGAATGTATTTTGGAGGCTCGTAGCTCATTTAAGCTTGAAATGCCGAAGTTTGAATTTTTGAAGTTCCGGTCCGATGGTGAGTTTTTGATCCGAGGGTCGGATTGAAATTCCGGAAGTTGCAGTAGTTCCGTCATGTCATTTGGGATGTGTGTGCAAAATTTCAGGTCATTCAGACGAGGTTCGGGTAGGTTTTTGATCGAAAGCGTGTTTGGTTGGAATTTGAAGTTCTTAGGCTTGAATCTTTGATTAATTCGGGTTTCCGGCGTTGTTTAGGTGTTTTTCAAGATTGGTACAAGTCTGAATAGGGTATTAGGTGGTATTGGTACTTTTGGTTGAGGTCCCGGGGGCCTCGGGATGATTTCGGGTGGTTAACGGAAGAGTTTTGGAAGTTGAGAAATAGCAGCACTACTGCTTCTGGTATCTTTCCGCTTCTGCGGCTTGGGAACCGCAGAAGCGGAGCCGCAGAAGCGGAGCCGCAGAAGCGGCCTTGGTCGTCGCAGAAGCGAGATTTACCCCCCTCTCAGGAACCGCAGAAGCGGTCGCCATTCCGCAGAAGCGGAACCGCAGGAGCGTTATGTGTCCGCAAAAGCGGACTCTGGTCCATGAAGTGAAACCGCAGAAGCGGTTTTTTTTCCGCATATGCGGGACCGCAGAAGCGGTCCCTTGTCCGCAGAAGCGGAAATCCCTGGGCAGAAATAGAAATTTCGAGGGTTTGAGTTCATAAGTTGCAAAAATCAATTGAGAGCTCGGTTTAAGGCGATTTTGAGTGGGATTCAAAGTGAAGATCACTGGGTAACGTTTCTTTGGTCCCTTCTTGTTATATTTCATCATTTTATAGTTAAATACACCATTGGAATTCGAATTTAGGATCAAAAATTGGAAAAACTTCATAGACCTAATTATTGAGTTTTGAGTGGGCAATTGACCTCCGATTTGGGAGATTTTTATATGGTTAGACTCGTGAGAGTACGAGGGTTCTGAAAATGTGAAAATTAATGTGAAATTATTCGATTCCGGGGTGTTGGCCTGGAGGGCATTTTGGTCATTTCACCTAATTTTACGCCGTAGCTTTGAATTTATTAGCAAAACCAGGTGTTTGCGATGTTATTTACAATGTGTAATTAAATTGAATAGATTTGAGCCATTTGGAGTCGGATACTCGTGGCAAGAACGTGATTTCTAGTTGATATTGAGCCGGTTTGAGGTAAGTGGCTTGTCTAACTTTGTGTGGGGGACCTTTTTCCCTTAGGATATGATCTTGAATATTTGAATGCCCCGTACGTGAGGTGACAAGCGCGTACTTGAGCTAATTGTTGTAAATCCGTTTCTACTTGAAGTATTTAAATTGAGCTTTCTTGTTTACTTGTTCATTTTAACTGTAAGTTTGTACTTGTGCTAGCTTAGAGACTCATGTTTAGCTGGCTTACCTTCTTATTTGCTTTAATTGTGCTATTTGTACTCTGTGAAGCATGTTAGGCTATAATTTACTACTTCGTGTCCTGATTTTTAGCATTGTTCCGAGATTTAGGAATCGTTGTTGTTGTGTGTTTAATTTGGGACTACGGGACGGCTTCCCGGGAGATCCCTCTGTACTTGAGATATTCTGGACTGAGGGTGTGGGATACCAAGAGATCCCTGACACATGTGTTTCTATATATATATTGGGATACCTAGAGATCCCCGGTTTGCTTATTGAGGATACCAAGAGATCCTCGGGATACTAAAAGATCCCCGACTTACTTATTGAGGATACTAAGAGATCCTCGGGATACCGAGAGATCCCCAGTGTTGATGATGAGGATACCTAGAGATCCTCGGGATACCAAGAGATCCCCTGGCTACTATTTCTTGTGAGGGCAGTTTTCCGTGTATTGTTACCTTTGCTTTCTATTACTGTTCTTCCTTATTTACCTGGTTTAGATTCTCGCTGTAGACTTTATTTAAACTATTTCTGTTATCTCATTATTTATTATGTTACCTCAGTAGGGCCCTGACCTTCTCGTCACTACCCACCGAGTTAGGCTTGGCACTTACTGAGTAC
>NW_017672507.1:124466-145549 GCF_001879085.1 Nicotiana attenuata
ACTACTTTAACTACATATATAGCATGTTATAGTATATGTTAGTGTATTCATTATTTGTATTACAAAAGTGTTAATGGATTACATTTATATTATTTAGATAGTAAATATAAAAGTGATTCATAATTTTGACCAATGTTGACCTAATAACCGATCAACTTTGGTCAGTTATTTTCCCGAAACTAAAAAAATATACCGACCAAAGTTGGTCGGTAAATGCTTACCCTGCATTAACCGACTAACGTTGGTCGGTAAATTTAAACAAAATTTCTTTACATTTTTTAAAATATTTTAAATAATAATATAACTATTAAAATTTTAAAAATTGGGTCCACATTACCGACCAAAGTTGGTCAGTAATGTGAAAGTTTCTTTGACTAAGCAAGTCTGACCAGCTCGGTCAACTTGTTGACCAACTTTGGTCGGTACTTTTTTAAAAATAAATGTAAAATATTTTTTTTCCAGTTTCCGTCCAAGCTGGACAATTTTTGGTCGTTTTTTTTTTACCGACCAACGTTGGTCGGAAAAATTTGGTTGGTTTTTTCCGTATTTCTAGTAGTGATAATATGAAAAAGTATCGCAACCATGTCAATTTAACTTGCCTATATGATTTATTTGGAGGTCGAATGACGACTAGATTGAGAAGGCAGACTGGACAAAGAAAATGTACTTATCAGTTATCACTATGTAATCACCATCAGCATGTAGATTATGGAATAGATAAACTCACTGCTCGTTCAGTATCGAGAAAAAAATAGCAGAACTTAGCTTCTGCTCAACCTAACAGAAAGAGGCCACACTACATTTGTACTCATAAGCTCCAGATATAACCCAAAAAAATTCGTCACGCAAAGTTTCCATTTAGTTCCTACAACGAACTTTTAAAAACTGAATTGCTCTATTAAATTTCTCTCTCTACACTCATCTTCTATACATAACCTATCGTTCTCCATTTTCTACAAGCACTCGTCCAAAATGCGCAGATTTATTTCATGGAGTATCCCTGTTCCTCTAGTCATAATCTTCCCTTTCTCTTTTGTTATATGGCTCGCTCTGGCCGTGCAACCATCTCCAAATTTCTCTGCATCACTCACCCTTTACCTATCCCTTCCCATCTACCTTGTACAAGCTTTCGCCCAATCTCCACCTCCTCATTTTTCTCTCAGTTTTCTCTTGGCCTCTCTGGGTAGCCATTTTCGTAGTTTGTTCAACCGTTCCCGAGATTTCAATCACTCTGCACTCTCCTTGTTTAGGAAATATCTCGGTGACGTTTTCTCTTACAGCTCCTCTTACTACGTCACCGTCTCTAGCCATCACTGACACGCTGAAAAAACACGAGCATAGACAAAGTATCTCTCAACAGCAACCACTGCCGCCACAGAGTCCGATATCGAAGTGGGAAACGGTGGCGGCTCCTGAGGGAGAAGAACGACTTAGAAATGAGATTGTAAAGTTAGAGAGAAAATTATTCGGTCCGCGTGCGTACGATAAATTTGGCGAGAGATATAAAGGCCCGGGAGGTATATTTTCATATTGTCAATTTTAGTAATTTAATTATAGTGTATAATTCTTAATTGACAGATATCCATTATATTATACTCTATATTAATATTGTTATAAATAGAATTGTATTTAAGTGAATGTCTATATTTTAGAGAGATTTTAGGGATTATTACTTGGTGGTTAAGTCACTCTTCCCCTATAAATAGAGTGGTTTTATTCCATTGTAATTCAGCCCCAATCAATAAGAATTCTCTCTCTCTACTTTTCTCTGTTATACTCTCCTTGTGCCGAGGGTCTTTTGAAAACAGCCTCTCTACCCTCCGGGGTAAGGGTAAGGTCTGCGTACACACTACACTCCCCAGACCCCACCTGTGAGATTATACTGGATTGTTGTTGTTGTTGTTATTGTTGTTGTTGTTGTTGTTGTTGTTACTGATTTATTTAAAGCTTTATGTCTTTTTTGGGAGGAGATCTGTATTTTTACATATAACATGAAAATAACACACAAGAAATCTAAAAACTTCATTCTCTTCTATTAAAATTATATAAGTGGCCATAGGAGATCATTTTCTCAACACCATATTTGTAAAACAACAAATGTAACATTAGAAAAGCAAAAATTCATAAAGATTTTTTCGTTCCAATACAATATTTGAAACTTATTTATTAAAATTGTCCTAATTTTGTATATTATCTGCCCTAAACAAGGTTTGCTTATAATTTATATACAATTCATTATTAGTGTCTTAAATTAGGGGATTTTCTGTTATATTTTTTTTCTTTTTTTCTCTCTTCTCCTCTTTCCCTATTTTCTGTCGCCTCTCTCTATGTACAATTATGTACAATCCATTATTAGTGCCTTAAATTAGAGAATTTGGTTACATTCTTTTGAAATATAGTAGGATCGTGTGATGTTTCAGTCCATTCAGCTAACCAATTGGCGAGTTTCAATGAAAGAGTTTGACTTGAAGCATATTCTAATAAAGCAACAAATACCAAATTCGTCAATCAAACTGCTTCTCAACCTGCTTGGCACCAAGGTTTTACTCGAAAGGCAAGAACATCGAGGAACGAAATATTCAATTGACGATGATATTTTCCTAACTTTTAAAAATTGGAGAGAAGAGGCCCCTTAAGAATTTGATACAAATTTGATATATATACAACAACATATAAACTAAAAATAAATTTTATACAATTAATTATATAGTATACAACTTATTTATAACTTATCTACATTTTTCATGCACAATTTTTACATAGTTAAATACAATTACAACATCATACAACTTGAATATAATTTTCATACAAATTTTATATCATGTCTTTTTGTATGTATTTTGTATATAATTTGTATATATTTTGTAAGTGGTCTGTTCTTCTTCTAATTAAAACTTCCTCTCTTAATACAATTTTGATACATATCAACAACTTTATATAAAAAGATAGTATTTATAATCAAATACAAATTTCATGCAACGATTCGTACATTATACAAATATTTTTTAACTTTCATACAACATGCAAATACAAATATATAATTAAAACAGAATATAACTTAAATACAATTTACATACAACTTTAACACAATTTCGTAAGTATATTGTATGTCATGTGTTCTTCTTTGGCCAAAATCTGAAATTCAACTAAAATCAAGTCTAATTTTCACCAAACGCCCTCAAAATTGAGATATAAACTCCAAAAAAGATTTTTAATTATTTGAAATGACACCCAATCCAAACAAACAGTAGATTTTGAAAACTCAAATTTGAATTCAAAGCTTTGAAGCTTTTTAATGGTTGTTACAGTGGAGAATTAAATACCTTCAAAATTTATTGATTGACAATTTCAATTCGAACATCAATTGTGCAACATGAAAGGAAATTGCTAAATTAAAACTCTATATTGAAAATTCATTGATGAATTCCCTGGGGAAAAAAAAGTGAGGATAAAGAGCAGAGAAAAACAAAGAAAGAAAATTGAAAAAAGAACAGAGAAGGGGAGGGAGGGAGGGAGAGAGAAACGGTGAGAGAGAAAGAGAAAGAGAGACGAGAGAGAGCAGGAATGGAAAATAAATATTTTCCTATGTAATTCATAAATAAAAGCTACTCATTAATACTAATTGTATATAATTGGTAAATTGTATATGCCAATGTAGTTAAGTTAAAACTTGATTATGAAGTGTAATAAAGTTTCATATGTAATATAGGAAGGTAAAAATTCCTTTGTTTAATTAATTTGATAACCCAATCGCTTTTAATAAATAGTTAAATATTTTCCAAAAGCGCTAGGCAAATTTTAGGCTCGAATATAAGTATATATTTCTTCTCAAAATGCTTCGCTTGTGATATAAGCCTTTATCTATCTATATCTATATCTATCTATACTATACTAGAAGCACGAAGGCCCTTAATGGAATGTCGTTCGCTTTTTTTACCCTTAAAAAAGGATTTTATATTGGAAAAATTACAAATTTTGTTATTTTCCTAATATTATTTAACCTTTCTTTAATTGACCATGTTGGCTATCCTAATATTTAGTACTTTAAAATTATAAGTATTTTACCGTATAAATATTTTAATTCCAACTATGTAATAAAACTATGATTTACCTTATATATAAATTATTATACTAAAATATTAAAACATAACCCTTCCTCTCAGTGTTCTTGTATTTCTTGTCAGCCATCCTGAGAGGTAAACTTCTTTTCTATTCTTTATTTGTGCAGTCATAGTACTTAAATTGATCATAGTGAGGTTCTTTGCTTTTCTATTTTTGATGTTGCATATATATATATGCTATATAAATATATAAAAATAGCCATGAGAATGTCAAGCCAGTGTAAATTAAGTTATGTAATCGAAATAATATATAAATTCTTTTTCTAATTGAATAATTGTATAAAATAAGCCATGTTAAAGTTGAACTTTTCAGTTTATAATTATTTAAAGTATGAAATATGAAGCATTTTAAAAGTTAAGTTAGACAGTAAACTCTTACATACGAGACTTTTTAGCTCAACTCATATTATGTATCTTAAAATTGATTTGTGGTTTTTACTTTAGCGACAGTAACTTATTCTTTTTTATTCCGTCGGACAAAATTCATATAGTGATTCTTATTGATTAAAAAAATTAAATGGTTCATATTTTGTGCGTTAGAAAGAAAAAATCGTTGTCTTAATTAATTACTTCATACTGTTTGGATCTTATAAAATGAATTTGAACATTGACTAAAAATACAAAAAACTGGACCAACTTGAAAATAGCGTTTAAAAAAATAGAGAAATGAAGGCTTTTAAATCTTCAAAAGTTATGAAGGTGAAGAAATTATAAAATTATAACTATGTTTAAGTTGAATACATGGAATGATGAATGAGTTTCTTCCTTTATTAACATAGCTACGTAGGATCATCCAAATATCTAAATAACGGTATTCTTATATAAATAGCCGGGCGAATTCACTATTCTTTTTAAAACTAATATACATAAATTATATATGTATTGTACATTTTTAGCAGTTAGGTACTTAGGTAGGCAACTATTTTGAATAATTAGCAAAGCGGCAACACGCCTCTCTCTTTCTAGTAATTTATTTGTGGTAAGGTCAAATAATAAAGAGATATTATCACTTTTAGCCTGTACCAGAAACTATTTATATCTGGTAACCGAAAAAGTATATACATTTTGCATAATTTTTGCATATAACATACAGAATGTATATATATACAAAAAATATACAAACTTTATACATTTTTCGGGCTAATATTTTTACTAACGGTTGTACAATGTCATTTTTTCCAATAACAAATAATAGCCTATGAATGCATTATGTAGTCCAACAGTTTGTCAACTACATGAAAAGGCGTGGAAAAAGGTATAAAAGAAATAAATATAACGCACAATACAAAATCAAACTGATATCTCCCAGACTTTTAGGGCATATTTTTTGTTTTCTTAATTCCTAAAGGCAGAGAGAAAATAAATCAGGAAAAAGTGTTCAAACTCTACTGTCTATTCTGTATCTCTGATGCTTCCACTTGTGAGCCACAACTTCTTTTGCACGACTAAAACAATGTCATCGCCCTCCTGCTCGGGGTCTGAGGTGGAATCGGCTGATCCAACTGCTTCCCAGTGCAATGCCGATAAATGCTTCTTTACAAAGTCGATAACATGTTGTTTATCACGGATGATAACGAAACCTGTAGGTCTTAGTATGCGATCAATCTCGAGTAACAAGTCCTCACCACTGCAACCTTTCTTCTCAACGTCAGAGAAGACGGTCCATGCATGGAGCAAATCATAGGTCCTGGGATATGTTGAGAATGCTTCACACCTGCACAAAATAAGCGTAAGCAACTAATATTACAGATAAACACCTTGACTATGATCATGTTCCACCCAGAGACGGATTTAGAATTTAAGTTCTAAGGGTTCAACATATAAGATACTCAGCATTGAACCCATTATATCTTCAAAATTATGAGTTCATATTTACTATTTGTTGCAGTTTTAGTGAACTTCTACACATAAATTTATGCATCGCGCAAAAATTACTGGGTTCAGATGAACCAGGTACCGAAAGAAAGAAATGACCAATACTGATGTCAGAGCTCCTCAACCACGAAAAGACTAAATCAACTACACAGCTACCTTAGTTTTTCTATTTGAGAAGACACAGCTACCTTAGTTTTATTAAAAATAAAGTTGGATAGTCCTAAAGTATGCTGGCATACTGCTTACTAAACAAAAGACTGAAGGCGAAAGACTTACGCCACAAAATGGACTAGCAGACTATATAATTACACACAGTAAAAAAAATTATCCACTTACCAGTCATGAGTTGTGCCAATCAAGCCTCGGTCATATACAATCTTGAGAGTGTTGGGTCCATCTTTCGATACGACATTCATGACCCACACATTTTTGTCGTTCAGAGCAGCAGCAAATGACCCCAAGTTAGCCTTCATGTCCATGATATTTCTCAGGGTGTCTGATGAAATCTTTGGACTTAACAAACTCCAATATTGGTCTACTCTCTGCCTCCAAGTTTCCTATTGATAAGCCAAGAATGCAACGAGTTGTTAAGTTCTCAATTCTCTTACTCAATTGCAATGGATCACTTAAGCTCGTGTGCAGAATCAAATGGTACAAGTTGACCAAGATTACTTAAAGCTTACCATGTCCTTGTCAAACATTTCATTTGAATACCCAAAATCAGCAAGACGGGGAGGAGGACTAGTTAATCGAGCTGGCCAAGGAGCCAGTCCGCTTCCACCGACTTTGTGGTCATCTGAGAGAGAACATGACAATAAGGAAATTAAGGTTTTGAGGAAAACTAATACTAATCAACTTTAAAGTTTCTTACGACCTTCAATAAACAAAAAATGTATCATTTTAATAATAAATGCAACTAAAACTTACTGTTTCATGTATATATCTAAAAAGACTACTGCAACGGTAATCAAACGTGTCCATTCAAGAAAATACTCCAAACATATTCAAAATACACAAGAAAGAAACATGCAGTTATGAGGTCCATCAACCAATGTGGGACACTTAAACACAATTAAAATAAAATACCACAACTTCAAATTGCTTTAGTCGCAATCACAAACTAGCCCTCAAAATTAGTCAAAAATGGATAATCTAAATCAGGGTAGAAAACAATTCACAGAATTCAAGCCGGAACTGGTGTTTAGCAGTTAGCTGGAATCTCCTTTACGATATTATGCTATTATTTGCAAACTCTTCGGTCATGAAATGAACTTTAGAAGAGCCGACTGAACTAGCTTGCTATTGAGGCATAGTTGTGTTATAGTTGTTATACTAGGGGACACTAAGAGAAAAACAGACAAGAGGGGCAAGCACTTACGTTCAGAATAAGGTGTTATGCATGGTTCCATATTCACACCCCAAACAGCATCGGGATCATCATCAGACCGACAGAGCGGTGGTTGAGTACCAGGAGGTCTTTCCATGTAACAATCATTGTTTAGAGGCTTTTGCCAAATGACAGTTTGGTTCCTTTTCGCTGCAATTCTCCAGCACATGCGTTCGACAAGTGCACTCATCTCCCTCCATATTCTTAAATCCTCTTCATCCTGTGCATATGCTTCAGGGGATGAGTACGCAAAATAGCCTCCGGGTCTAAGTACTCTATCGAGCTCAAGGAGGAGGATCCCATCCCTTTGAAGCCAATCAATCCTACAACGAGAACAGTGAGCAAATTCAAATGACCTGCTTGGATATGGAAGCCTTTTTGTTCCAAGGACACCAAGATATGCGGGAATCCCTCTCTCTAAGGCAAACTGGATTTGGTTCTGATGCACATCGTTTGGTGCCAATGACATTGCTATGATATCAGAGGATAGGAGATAACCACCAAAACTGGCCACACCGCAACCAACATCAAACACTGTGCGTATCCTTCCCTCATTGTTCAAGTTATCGTTTGAAAAGTTCAGCATCTGCAGTTTATCATTTCGTAATGGTTAATTACTTAGTTCTTTTTTTTTTCTGACCTTTCTGCAAATATCTGAGAAAGAGAGAAGAAGTCCTTACATTTGCAATCGAGGCAATGTACTTATCCGCTCCATAGTGAAAGTGAGTGCCTCCACCAGGAAATATTATCTTTTCACCCTTAACAACCATCCAATTCTGGTCAGATTTCTCATGTGCAAGATGCGTATGCGGAATGTTCACTTTCCAAACCTCATCTCTACTTCTTGGCCACTTAATTGGCACCTATAACAGCATCCAAGGGAGAAATAAGAAATTTAAGTGTCTGTTAAAAGGAAAAATGTAAACCTGGTAATATGTCTAGTGTTAACTTCACTACAGCTTCAGCATATTCACCTTGTATCCAGGAGGAGGAGGAATCAGACAATTGAAACGCCTTTCAGGCAAGGGGCAATGCCTTTCATAGTGCTCCATCAATGACAAATCCAACTTTAATCTCATTTGATATATGAGATGTCTGTCTAGACACGGAATTAATTCTGAATGGCGATCATCACAAACCTTCAAATTCAAAGACCAGCACAAAATTAACAAGGCAAACAAAGTACGCAACCAAACTTTGTGACTTCATATCGGGCTGTGAAATGAAGAAAGAAGACTTACTGGGAAGCTCTTAGGGATGATGCCACCGTCACCATCTTCCAGTGCAAACTTCACGTCTTGCCTGCTGCTGAGATCAGAGTTGTCATCCCCACCCAAATAAGATGATCCCAATTTCCTCAAAGAACGGCTGCCGTACTCAAGAGCTGACTCACCATTGCTCTTGGATCCGAAATACATGTACAGGAAAACAACGAGGACTGCCCCAATACCTACGGAAGTCAACAAGCGCTTCTTCTGCGCTCCATCTGATCTCCCTCGCATCATTTGAGTAGTTTGTTGTGCCGCAAATTAACTTCTCTCTTTTCTACTTCAGCTCTTTGAAATCATAATTGTCTAAAGAAGGGAAGAATTGGAACCAAGTTTCCAAATTTAGGAGATTGAACAACTTTGACTCTCACAAAAAATGGTCTATAACATTGAGTAAGCAACCTGTGAAATCAAATGCATGAACCGTCAGAACTAATCAAGTAGCGTAGGCCTGAAAAACAAAAAAAGAACAAAAAACAAAAAAGATCAACTCAAGCAGAAAAACTGCATAACATATTAAGCTTGGCAGCAGTCTTAGAAAGCTAGTGCGACACATTTTAGCACCACTCACTCAAAATGCCAACTTTGTAAACAAATTCTGTACTATGAGGATTCAACATGAGTTGGCAAGTTTTATATTGGCTGCCAGCCTACCGCAACCCTCCTATTTTATCCGAGCTTGTGACCGGCAATGTTAGCAAGCTCACACAGTTTCAAAATTAATATACTAACAAGACTAAAACCTATTAATAATTTAATATTGTCATTAATATTACTATTACTTAATATGTAAAACTTATTTTTGGCTTCATTTTTATTTGGTGTGACAATAACATGAGTTGAGCTTAAACGAAGAAGCATGGTCAGTGAAAATCAAAAGGGATAACAGAGGCATTTCTTTTTTACAATTTTCATGAATCTCAACTCTAATTACTGCCAAGTTAGCTTCAAGACCCCTCCCCCCCCCCCCCCCAAAAAAAAAAGGAAAAAATCACATAAATTAGTAATAGGGTCCATAACCTTAAAAATTCAGTTGTTGAAGTTCTGAAATTCAAGCTTGTATAGTTGTCATTGCATTGTTAAAGAAAACGACAAAGTTAGATTCGAGTGTGAATCACTTAGTTATTGCATACCTATGTGCGTAATCAATCATAAGCTATTTTATGAACCAAGAACAGATCATTACTGAAAAAAGTAATATATTAACTACCGTAGCATTTACTTTCAAAGGAACACTTTTACTCCGGAATTAACCAGTATTTTCCATACTAAATGATGAATCAAAACCAAAATTTCATTAAAATATAATGTAATGCCAAAGTCTAAAAACAAAGTATTTTTTCTTTTGTTTCGTAAAAACATAAAAGAGTACCTATATGAATAACTAAAACATAAATATGAAACACAGATCTGAATATGGAATCATATACTGAAGAATTTATGATTTACAAACAGAGATCACCAAACAAAATTAATCTTTGCATTCAAAGGGGAATAATTAACTACAGCCAAACTTTTAAGTGATTGAGTTGCATCATTTGTTTATATATCAAAAAATATATAATTAGAGCAAAGACGAGCTTTTAAATTAAAAAGGCAAACATAAAAAGCAATAACGAGTAAGCAAAAAATCAATTAGATCGAAGAAAAAAGCTTACCAGATTGGAGTAAGGATTTGTACAGATCTGAATTTGGAAAAAAAATGAGAAGAGGATTGTGGAATAAGGAGGGAACCCAAATAAATGAAGAGATGGGTTCCTAGAGATGTGATGAGAGGGAAAAAGCTGGTATAAATGGATATACGAGAGAGAGAGAGAGAGAGAGAGAGAGAGAGGGAGTGTGTGTGTGCGTGTTTTTTCTGAGGAATAAATGGAGAGAGAGTGACGGTGGATTAGATCTCAGATTTTGTAGTGTGAAAACTTTGGGGAATTCTTTTGCTAAATTGCCATTTTTGTATATAATATAATGGATACCTCATTTATGGATAACTCAATAAAAAAATATTAAATATTAAGACATGCATAAGGGTAAAATAATTAAAGTTCCATCCGTGTTAATTTTCTTTAAAGGGCGTGTACAAGAGAATCATAACGGATAATATAAGACGAAAGGATTATATTTTTTTCTTTTTATATAATTGTGGTGTCCGAATTAAACCGCACGCTAAATTATGAGACACCTAAAAAAGAAAATGTCATTATAAGGATTTCCTTATTTCATTTATTGATGATCACCTATATTGTATTTTATTAATCTCTTATAAAAATGGACATACAATCCAAAAGATTTTAAGTTATATACATTGTCAGTATAAAAAGATTTTATATTTTTATCTATTGTAATAGATAACTTAATCTGTTTTAAGATTAAAACATTTACATTTTAAAGAAGTTTACATGTAAATATTCTTTTAGTTATATAATAGTATAAAATTCTTCTCAAAGAAAATCTAAAAACATTTATAATGAGTGATACAATCTGATTTATGATCGTCAGACGTCGATGCCGTCGGTGGTTTTCAATTGGGCTGGGCGGATCTAAAGGTATGAGTATGGATTCGGGAATCCAATAGTTTTCGGCTAGATCCCATATTTATATTAAGAAAATCATTTAATGTATTAGAATATTTAACCAGGAACTCAATTTTTAGTCCGGTTATTATAATATATTACTTTAAAGTCGATATAGGAACCTATAAACTTAAAATTCTGGATCCGCCTCTGCTCAGAACATATTGAACCTGTTAAAAGGTCCAAGCCTAAGGGAACTCATAATAATGCCACGGGTTCAAACTGTGGAAACACCCTCTTGCAGAAATGCAGGGTAAGACTGCGTACAGTAGACCCTTATGGTCCGGTCCTTCCTCGGACCCCGCGCATAGCAGAAGCTTAGTGCATTGTAGTGCTCTTTTTTTAAAAGTTAAAGAAAATTTAACCTAAATAGGCCGTCGAATGTATAACATATGTCTAATATCTCGGATATATACCATATATATAATCTTTATAATCAGCTAAAAAAATAACAATGAATCTGATTGTAAAGATCTGCATAATATTTGTGCATTTAGAGTGAAGGGGAAGTTGAAATAAGCCTTAGCAAAGATTCCTGACTAGTGTTTTAAAAGGCGGGGGCATGAGCGAGGCGTTTTACCTCTGACGAGGCGAGGCGTAAGCCCTGAGATATGGGGCGTAATTCCCACGGATCTCTAAATTTTACTAATTTCAGGAATTTTAAGATAGTATAAAATAAAAAATAGTTATAAAGATTACATTAAAATCACAAAATTATAACAACTAATTTATTTAAAATACTTATAAATTATAATTCGACTATGAATAATACAAAAAGTATGACATATATCATAATATGCAAATTAGCTGCAACGTCGTTACAGCTCAAACATCAAAAGTAAATGTATTCGATACGAAATCTTATATGTATCTCTTGATGAGTAATGAATCTTGAAAGAATTTCGATATTATAGTTTGATATGTTTTTTAAAATACTCACTTTATTTAACTTGAAAGAGAATTTATATAAAAACATAATTCACAATTTAAAAATGATTCTCTAACATCATTTATTGTAAAGTTTCAACAAGTTAATAAAGTGACACATAATTCACCATACATACCATGATAACTAATTATTTGTAAATAGTTACGCTAGCTAATAATGAGCTATTAAATTAATAAGTATTTTATCTTGTAAACGTGAAAAAATAGTATTTAGAAAAATAATTATAAAAAAAATTTATGGACTATTATATAATAAAGACATAACAAAAGTTAATAAATAAATACTTTTGAAAGATTTAATTAAAATTTACTATCATAGGAGTCTTAGTGGATAACGTGCAATTAGTTTTTATTTTAATTATGACATTAAATACTCTCAACTTAATAATTTATGATTAAGAAAAAAAGTAATTTTAAATAGTCAATGATTTATTAAGAAAATTTGAGGATTTACAAGGTTAGTTACACACAATTGCATAAAGTTCTATTAAGCGAGCCCAGTACGTTGGGCGTAGGGCGTGTCCGGGGCGTAAACTCCGACAGCCGAGGCGTAAGTGTCACGGAACTAAGCCCCACGCATAAGTCCAGAGGCGTTTTACGAGTGCTCCGCCCCGGAGCGAGCCTCGAGCGAGTCCCAATTCTGCCTTTTAAAACAGAGTTCCTGGCAACTTATATTTGACTTCTACTTATTGGTCACCGTGTAAGGGATATATTTTAATTTTAACTAATAATAGTATTTAACTAAAACTCAGTCTAAACATTTATAATGAGTGAGACAATCAGATTTATGGTCGTCAATCCCGTCGGTAGTTTTCAATTGGGCCGGCTCACAATATCGAACCAGTCATTCAGTCCAATAAAGTTTTGGGCTCAGAGCATATTGGACCTGTTAAAAGGTCCAATCCAAAGGGAACTCATAATAATGCCTTTTTTTGGCAAAAGAAAAAGGAATTTTTACCTCCTATAACAAAGGTTGATACCTTATTTATTTTACATAAATATCTTTTAAAAAATTATATTGCATAGCTACCTTTTGATTTTTATAGCCAAATATCTATTTATGGTTACCTCCTGCCCTTAAGTCATAAAATACTCTTTGTATTATTTTTCTCTCTCATTCTTTCAGATTTTTCTCCACCCTTTCTCTCTCTCTCTCAACGCCAGTCTCTCTCCATGAATACAACCACTATTCTCCACTAATTCATCTCCATTGTCTCGCGAAATTTTCATTGTCAGTGGGCTGGGGCTCGGAATCAATGTCGAAATTATGCCCTAGAGAGAAAGATCCGCCCCATTCCGATGGCCATTGATTTTCAATGAAATCTGGACATGGCCACTGCAACTCTTGCCTCTCACCACCTCCATTGATGCTTTTCTTCATTTACAAAATTTGCAATTACTAACAAAATAAGACAAACTGCTATCGAAAATAAGGAATTTTTTTTGTTTTTGCGCCAAATTTTGAGAGTTTCAAGTCAGAATCGCGTCCCTCTAGACGAGACGACATTAGGGTTGTTCTTGAACAAAGACGACGCAGTTTGCCGCTGAGCAACTTGAAGAGTCTGTTACCTTTTTTTTCATTGTATCTCAATGTATCTAGTTGTATTCTATGTATTTCACTGTATTCATTGTCTTTTTTCCATTGTATTTCAATCAATTAGGGGGAGAGAAAAAGGAAATCAAAAGAGAAATTGTGCGGAAAGTTTAATCATTATCTCATTTTGATCCACGTATCCCTATATGTTATGAAGAGGTTCAAAAGATCACACATTTACAAAATATAGCAAATCAAATGCTAAACGTGTTTACTGATTTGAAAATGATAACTAAGTCACATATCCCTACAGAGAATGTGCCTATCCGAATTAATGTCCCAGCAGGACCATTTACTAACATGAGAATTAGTGAACCTAAAGCACGCCTAAAGCGTGGTAGTCGTTTGAGTTCTAAGGATTTAAATCCTCAAAAAAGAAAATCGACAAATGATCAAAACGATACTATGAAGGGATCTCCTGAAGAGACCCAAGATCTGATTAGTTCTAGGATTCCTAAAGAAATCAATGAACCCGAGACTTAAGTGAGTAAGAAGCATTTAATAAGTTCTACTGGTGATGGAATTAATTTAAATCGATCTGAAATAGTGGCGGATAATATTTTTGCATATAAAGTTGCACTTAACATTATGCAAGATGGTGAGGATCTTGAACTCCGATCTGTCGAAGAATGTCGACAAATATCTTATTGGCCAAAATGGCAAGAGGCAACTCAGTCAGAATGCACTTGCTAAAAGAGAGGTCTTTGGACCAGTAGTCCAAACACCTGCTGGTATAAAACCAGTTGGTCATAAATGGATTTTTGTGCGAAAAAGAAATGATAAAAATGAAATTGAAAGATACAAAACCTGCCTTGTCGCACAAGGATTCTCCCAATGACCTGAAGTCGATTGGATGAAACATATTCACCTGTTATGGATGCCATAACATTTCGATATCTCATCAGTTTAGCACTACATGAAAAGCTTGAAATACATCTAATGGATGTAGTTACAGCTTATCTGTAGGAGAAGAGATAATGGGAACTGCGTTCGGACAGGTGCTCACACCCAATTGTATCACCAGAATAGGGACAAGTGCAATGTGAAGGGCCAGCTCTCAAGTGTCCAAGTTCAGAGGGAGCTCAATGGTCCCAAGGCAAGGCTCACAGGAGGGGGCAGAACTTAAAGTCTAAGAGGGAGTGCAAGTGAAGAAACAAAATTTAAAGAACTCAGAAAGTAAAGAAGAGGGAAGAGGTGCTGGCAAAGCAGTCAAAACAAGTCATACAAAGGGTTCAGGATTGGGAAAAATTGCCAAAAGAGCCTATGTACTTAGGCATTAGCTAATCCTGGGCATACATAGCAATAGAGAGTGTTGTTTGCTTACAGAATCAACAAGAATACACAACACATGATGGGACATAGAGGTTATGATTCCAGGGGAAGCAAGTTTGAGCCATAGACAATAGTATTTAATACTGTCATGCCTCAAACAACTATTAATATCAAACACATTGGGGTAGGGGGTTTGGGATTCATAATAGGAGAAGATTTTAGCATGCTAAAGTAAACGCTGAACTGAGCACAAACAGTAAGGCAGACATGCAAGTAAAGGTATTAAATAAACACATTGTGTTGATGCTGAAAATCTTAATCAGTACATACCAGTTTCAAGAGGCAAAATACAGTAAAAGCAGTAGTAGGACTTTGAAAAACAGGCCACAGTAACAAGTAACAAGAGAGAATGTTTTTTTTGAATGCGAGTGTGAAGTTCAGAAAACTAAGAGTGTTCGTGTGTCTTGTGTCAATGCAAAAGCCAGTATTTATAGTGTGAAACAGGCAGAAAATAAGGCAAGAAAATAATTATGGAACAGTGTATCAATCAATCAGTATCAAAGACTTCCTTTAATCAAGGAGTTAAAACCAAACGGTAATGGACAGAAATTATTTAAGGAAGGAGATCAAGTAAACATCTTGTGCAAAGTAGACAATTGGGGGTAAATACATTGGAGTTTAATTAAGGGAAGAATCAATGAAAGATCTTTGAAATACACGGTTACCAAATAAGGTAAGAACACAATAAATCAATCCGCACATTAGTAAATTAAGAGTCAGGGATTCGAAGTTACAAATAAATCAAGTCAGAAATAGGAGAATCGAAAGGCTTAGGAAAGTTTTCAAATCAACCTAAGAAACAGGGAAATTAGTAAACAAGGAAAGAATCAATCAGACTTACACAAGGAGGTCTGAAATCAGTCCACAATTAAGGTTATTTTGAGAGGAAAATTGGCATATATAAAGAGTGCACAATATTAGGCATGTGAGGTTAAACCATGGCAAAGAGAAGGCAATAATAATTACAAAGTTTGTAGATAGTGAAACATGGTAGTCACATAGGTCAACTTAGTAATAGGGAGAAGAGGGTATCAGAAACATGCAAAAGAGTCAAGTAAAAGACCTTTCTGGAAAGTATAGTTTAGTTCAAAGATTGCAAGAAACCAAAATCACATAGCGAAACAGAAGTTGAAACAAGGACTTTTGAATCCAGCCGAGCAACTTCAAATAGACAAAGCAGTTTTCAGAAGCTCGAATAGGTCCAAAGGAATTAGGGCTTCGAAATCAAACAAATTCAGAGATGAGGAACAAGAAAATCACATAGCAAACAGTCTCAAAACTCGAATGAACCCCAAATTTTGGGGTTTTCACCATCAATCGAGTATAGAGAATCAGGCAAGAGAATCAGGCAAAACTATCAACAAAGAAAATAAAATCAGAAACCTTAAGAAGAACTAAAGACTTTTAACATAAAGAAACACAGTAGAAGAACGACATAAGAAATACAGTAGAAGAATCAACATAAGAAACACAGTAGAAGAACAACATAAGAAACACAGTAGAAGAACAACATAAGAAGCATAGTAGAACATGTTAAAAATTAGAAAAGCTTTGAAATGACTTGACAGAACCCTAAATCGGAAAAGGTAAAGATTTTGAAGGTAAAGTTTTGAAAGAAACTTTGAAGAAATGTTTAAAACTTAGAGAAAACACAAATATACAACGGATCTAAAAGAATCAGAAGAACCTCGAAGGCTAGGATTTCAGAAGAACCCCGATGGTGAGAAAGGCTTGGAAAGTCATTGGTCTAAGCAGGAGAAGTCAAGATCAGGCTTGAACAGCCATGGCTGGCCAGAGCAAGGTCAGAGACAGCCATAGAACTCGAATGAAACAAGTCTGGCCAAGCTTCTTCAAGGCCTGGCCTCGAAACCATAGTAACCCGGCATGTAGGAGTCGTAAGGGCAAGTACAGGCCTTTAATGGCTTTGGAAGCGATGGATTCAGGCGATTTTAGGGTGGAAGTGGAGGGAGGCGGCTAGGGTTTTTGAGGGAGCTTGAGAGAGAATCGGGAGAATGGGGAATTCAAGGGCGGCTGCAGGTGCAAAATGACTAGGGTTTGGGGTAATGGAAATTAAAAAAGGAAAGGTTAAATGGTGGCCGTTGATCATTATGATCAACGGCCTGGATTAAATAGGGATCCAGGCGGTCATTTTTAAAGGATCGTGGGTCGGGTAGTTTAAGATTTGGGCTGAGTAATTGGGTTTTAGGATTGGGTTCAATTGGGTGCCAAATTAGGCCAAAATTAAAATGAAAATGGGCTAATGTTTAAATAGCCATTTTTCCCTTGTTTATTTTATGAAAAATAGTAAAATAATTTTTGGGAATAAATTAAAAGTACTAAAATGATTAATAATACATAATTATTTAATTAACAAATATTGGAGTTAATTTTATAAATACAAACACGATTAAATCTTAAAAGAGGCTAATATTGCAATACATGCAATTTAGCTTTAAAAATATTAAGCAAATTTACAAAAATATGCAAAAATTTATGTTAGCTATATTTTAAATAGGTATGATAATCCAATAAATAAATCACAAAAATGATATTGTTTGGAGTAATTATTGGATTTTTCCTGATAAAAATAGGGCAATAAATTGATTTAAAAATCTTTGAAAATTAAGAAAAATAGTAAAATATTGGGACATGCTTATATATGCATATACATGCTATTTTGAAGGTATTTTGCATATTGAAATATACAGGAAAAAATTGGGTATCAACACTAGTTATGCCTATTTACTAAATATGTGTACTCTTTTTCCTTCACTAGAATTTTTTCCCACGGATTTATTCTAGTAAAGTTTTAATGAGGCACATTATCTTTTAATGAGCATCCAAGGGGAGTGTTATAAATATATTATATTATGGATGTTCATTTAGTATCTATTGAATAAGCTTCCTGAATATCCATATGGGACTCCGCCGTAAATATGTTTATCTATTTGGTACTCTATCAGAAATAAGCCTCCTGAAAAAGCTTATCCATTTGGTACTTTGTTATGGAAAATAATATTACTCCCGGTAGAAGATTATCTATATTTGGTACATAGCAACGCTTACACAAAAAGCTTAGCAGTAGCAGTACAATCTTTATTTAATAATCTTTATTTTATAATCTTCAAAGAGCTTTACAATCTTTATTTTATAACAATATTGCTATTGTTATATCATTCAAAAGGGCTTGAAAGTAGCTAGTAGTAATTCCTTGTTTAGAATAGAGAAATGTTAAGTATGTAAAGGAATCAAATGGAGAATAAAAGAATTTCAGCAATATGTTAGGCAAATCAAAATGTAGACAAGTTTTGGTTTACGTTTGGATTAACCAACTATATGGAACTCAGCATATTTGTTGTTAAAAATGTAAAGCCAAACCTGAAAATGCTTTTACTTGTCTACAATTAATTTATAAAATTATGCCTTCTGCAACAATTATAAAAAAATTACTATTCTAAACTATAATATGATTCTGCACAGAAGCGGATCCAGAATTTGAAGGTTCCAGATGTCATAGTGCTTTGGACTTTGACTTGATCTCTTTTGAGTTTCGCTTCGGGTTATTCGTCTTTTTGGTTTATATAGACAAATGGATCAAATAAAATAATTTAATAATTATGTGAGCAAAGCATAAAACTTCAATAATATAACTAATATCGCCAAAAAATTAGTATTATTCATTTATAGTTGTCTTCAACGAATTATCATATTCTGGAGTTATGATTTGACTAAAAGATCGAGAAACAGGACTAAAACTCGCCATAGATGCATATTTAAGATACTCAAAGCAAAAACTTACTTAATAAGCACTAGATTTTTTTTTTTTTTTTTTGCAGAACACTATATACTTAGAAATAGAAGCAAGAATTATAAAATTTAAAAGTCAATAGGAACTCTTAAGGAAAAAAGAAAAAGAAGAAAACAGGAGACGAATCTCCTGTAAGGAGGGAGAGAATAGTTATTAAAAATGCAGTGTCCGGGCATGATCCCAGGCCTCTAGGGCAAAACATTAAGCCTTGTCCCAGTGACCCCAAGCCATGGGCGGAGCTAGAGTGTCCTGAGCGGGTTCGGCTGAATTTAGTAGCTTTGGTTCAAGCACTGTAATGTCTTAGGAAATTCATTAAATATATATAAGTTATTAATTTAGAATTCAGCAGCTTAAAATCATTAAAATTCCGAACCCATAAACTTAAAATCCTGACTCTGTCTCTGCCCCAAGCAACCTTTTGTTACTTTGGGTGCCATTTCGCATATTTTATAACATTTTCTATATATACATACATACAATATATATATATAGGGATTCGACGGAGGTGTGCGGTGGCTTCCTCCTTAGTAGATCCGCCCTTGAATTTTTGCACAAGCGAAGACGTAGAGTCCGTTGAATTAGTTGATTGTAAAAAGGTGATAAGCTTCAAGTGCTGAAAAGCATATTTAAGTGCTAAATCTGATTTTTTAAATAAGTATTACGTGTTTGGATAGACGTGCTGAAACTGATAATAAACAGTTGGTGTGTTGGTAGAAAACTGCTGATATGCTGTTCTTTTATTGAAATGACTGAAATATCCTTAAAAACTTTAGGAAAAATGCATAATACCCCTCTGACCAATAACCGGATTCCCATCTACACACTCTACCTTTGCGGTGATTTTATTACCCCTTAAACTATTTTAAAATAGAATAAATCCACCCTTGAAATACTACAACCAGATTTCATTGGGAGGTGAACTGCACACCCTAGACAAGTGTGTTTTATTAAAATTTTTTTTTTCTTCCCTTATTTTCTTCTTCTGTTTTCTCTTTTCTCTTTTTCATTTACTCTCGTCACCACCAAACTAAACAACAAAGTTTGACCTCGTGTTCTTGTTTTTGGTCCCTGATCTGTTTTTTTTTTTTGGGGCTGCTAAGCTAGGCTGAGGTCTTTAAATGGCTATTGTGGTGATGACGTTTTGGATGGTTTCTATCACCGATATTGTGGAGCATAAAAATAGTGGCTCTTATGATTAAGAGGCGAGTGATAGTGAATTATGTGAGTATATGTGTGTCTGCTGCGTAAGAAAATGTTTCTTCCGATTTGAAATATCAAAACCACTATTTCTCCAGTAGAATTTTTTTTCCCGGCGATGAATATTTTCAAATCTGAGTGGTTTTGCTTTGCTTCACGTATGTTTAATTTTTTTATGAAAAGTGTGATTTGTGTGTTTGAGGGGGAGAGAAAGAGAATGAGAAGGAGAAGAGAAAGAGAAAGAAGACTAACCAAAATAATTAAAGAAGAAGGCCATAAACGTAGCCGACGAGTGACGCATGTTATTGATGGGAATGGCAAAGTGGAGGAAAAGAAGGAAAATACAAAAAAAAAAAAAAAAAGGAAAAGGAAAAAAAGTAAAAATTTACATCTCACTAAAAACGTAAAAAAACCACACAAAAAAAGGAAATCGTTTTTTCTTGCTTCTCACTCGCCCAAAGAGAGTGAAGTACACACACTCTGCCACGTAAGCTTTAAGGGTACAAAATAATTCTACTTTAAAAGAGTTAGGGGATAATAAAATCCCTGCATAAATAGAGTTTGTAGTTGGGAAACAGGCTATAGGTTGGGGGGGGGGGGGGGTACTACGCATTTTCCCAAAACTTTACAAAAGATTAGAATTAAAAAGTTTTTTGTAATGAAAAGTATGAACAACGAATATGGAATGAAGAGAAAGTTAGAAAATTTATTTTGGGATTAAATTTTGCGAATTAAAAATATTATTAAGGATAAACTAGTAAAAGCCTTGGTCGAACTAAAACTCCTTATAAGCTGAAAATTCATAAGTTGGGGTGATCAACTTATGACTTATGACTGTTTTTAGATTATAAGCACTTAGCTTATAAGAACTTTGGGTGTTTACAAACGCCTAGATAAGCCAAAATATGTTTGTATTGGGAAAAAACTGAATTTAAATATTGAAGATGACGTGTCATGACACGTGGACCGATCAAATAGTCAAA